>NW_007577946.1:367939-374126 GCF_000690725.1 Stegastes partitus | reverse complement strand
CAATTAACCTCAACATGTTTTTGGACTGTGTGGGAGGAAGCCGGAGAACCCGGAGAGAACCCACGCTGCACGGGGAGAACATGGAAACTCCACGTGGAAAGATCCTGGGTGTCTTCACCGGGACGCGAACCGGCGACCTTCTTGCTATATAAATATACAAATGATAAAATAAACAGTAAAAATATAAAATAAATAGTAAAAAATAGGAACCACAGTTAAAAACAATACAAACCCATCCCCATATATATATATATATATAGATAGATAGATAAGTCCACTATTGCAGTGAATATAGAAGTTTTTGCACATCACTGGTTATTACACACTGATGATTATTATACGTTATTTCAGTTCTTTTATTGCAGAGTTCAGTGTGATGATTGCGCTGGGGTGGAAACTATTTGCCAGTCTTCGATTATTATTATTGTTATTATTATCATCATTATTATTATTATTATCATTAATAACAAATGGTATTCCTCATTCATACTATTTTAAATGACAGTCTATGTCTTTATCAGCACACAATGTTCTACTTTTCTAATTTATCTGTGGACTGAGTTTAAATCAAATAGTTTACTTCATGGTTATCTACGAACAACTTTGTCAACTAAGTCACTCTTAATGGGCCCTAATTAAAGCAATACTGACCCTGACCAGCTGTTCATTAGAACTGAGCTGTTCATTAGAACCGAGTCAGCACTGAGCCCTCCTCACCTTGCTGGCCTCCTGGATGAGCCTCCGCACCACCTCCTTGATGTGGGGTCCGTTTTCTTTGGGCGGGTGTGTGTGCACGGCCACCCGGGTCACCCCTTTGAACAACCCCCCGCCGGGCCAGCCGATGTCCAGCGGCGGCACCTCAGTGTCCGACATCTGGGGCCAGTAGGTGGAGTGGACCCCCGAGTCCGCGTCGGTGCCGGCGGCTCCCTTCTCCGACCTGGAGGGAGAAGCGCTGCTGCCGCCGCCGCTGCTGTCATCGCCCGTGTCGTACTTCTTGAAGGTGCTCAGGACCAGCTTGACCTCCCTGGCGGACAGGAAGTCTTTCATGTCGTCCTCTCTGAGGCGCGTCTTGAACGCGCCGTCGCCATTCTTGAGCAGCTCCTCGATGGCCACGCGCTGCTCCTCGCTGTAGTAGAACTCCGGTTTGGACTCCGGGACTTTGGCTCCGATGCGACCGTCCTCCATGCACATGAGCTGGGACTCGGCCATGGTGGTTGTTGACGGCTCCCTGGAGCTCAGAAACCCTGTGACACCACGTGAGGACACCTGCCTGCTGATGTGTCAGCGGACAGGTAAAAACAAAACTGGGGAAGTTTTCTCACCTGACCGGGAGGGACAGAGGTGGGGCACGGACCGTGGTGCCTTCAAGTGCCAGGGGAATAAAGAGCATCCACTGGAATGTAGGCGTGAGAAGGTGTGTGAAATATAGACTGCGCTTAAAGTTGACAAAAGTAATAATAAGTAAAAAATTTTAATGAAAATCATGGCATTGTGGTTCAACAGAAATATTTTAAAAAAAAGAATGATGGGACCCGTAAACTAATATTTAGTTAAACAACCCTTCAATCACTGCATTCAAGAGTTTTCTGTAACTCTCAGTCAGACTTCTGCATCTGTTGACAGGTATTCTGGCCCAAAGTGCTCTAAGTTGTCCAAGACAGTTTTTATTATTTTTTTTATTATTATTGTTATTTTCAACAAAAAATCAAAAGTGATGTCTTATTTCACTAAATTATAATTTAACAAATTTTTATTTATTATTACTTTTTTCAGTTTATATTTATTTGAATAGCTATTGTGAATTTTGCCTTTTCTTTAATAGAAGGGTAGGAATACATATGAGGAGGACTGTACTTACCAGTCTGACTGTTCTGAATTTTATTAGTTTTTCTTGTCATATTTTTTAAAATTAAAAAAAAATAAATAAATAAATAAAATAAAACCTGAAGCCCTTTCTGGTGATTCTCCCTACATGTTTTTAAAATAAATTAATATTATTGTTGCTTTCTAACTCTCAACTCCTCCCTCTGCACATTCAAATAACCCTAACCTTCGAGAATTCCCAGTTTACAGGTGGACCCTGAACGCAGCAGAAGTTTGAGGGTTGAATCTGTGGAAACTCTTCCAGTCACTGGGAAACATGTAGAGCTGCTGGGAGTTTCCCTTTCCCTCCCAGTCTACCCCCCTCTGTTCATGTTGCGAAAACACACCCGCACAAGCAATAAACTGAGCAATCAGATGAGCAACATGTGGGTCAAACAAGATAGGCCATGCCATGCATGCCCTCAGGGGTGGTGACAAATCCTACATTTAATTTGATAACATGTTCACAAACCCTCTGCATATATGTTGGTGGTGTGAATGTAAACTTGTGGATGTGTCTTTTTGCATATATATGACAGTGCAAAAGTCTTTAGTTTCAATTTTAATCTTTCAGTGCTTCAAAAACTTCTTTCATTCCTTTGCACGCACGATCACACACGACTGAATCATCCAGGTGGTTTAATTATTACCTTAGTCCTGTGAAGGCCGACCAATCAGCGTTGACTTCACAGACTCTTAAATTACACTAATAAAAATTGGACCTTGGTATATTGTTGCCCTACATTGCAGGCAGATTTGTTGTGGTTTATATATTTTATTATTAGAACATTAATGTTGACGTGTCAGCAGCAAGTCCATGTCGTCAAGGCTGACTCTATTTTATTATCTAAGTCTACTCCGCCGTAGTTTGTCAACTAATCATGTGGTTTGCATATAAATCCTGAATCTGAACAGCAAGTAGACAGTTTTTCTTAAAATAAAAGTTACAGATTACTTTCTTGAAACAACCATGAAGGCTAAACAATCAGCTTGATGGATGCTTAAATAGCAATAAATGACGTGCACCTTGGTGGATTTGGGCTATGCTGCAGTTAATGTCATCAGTGCACTATTGATTAAACAATATCCCAATGTTGTCAAGGTTGACACAGAATCGGAGTTTATTCACTTGATCACCTTGTGTTTCTTTTACAGGAAACCGGAGCGATGCCTGCCATGCTGGGAAATCACATGTGCAGCCTGCGTCTGCGTGCAGCTAAACAAACAGGTTCGTCCTCATTTTCAAATCACACAGCTGATGCTTTCTGTTATGACACTTTTACTGCTACTTTCCAGTAGTGACTTGCTGTGAGCTTGCAGTTTAGTCATAAGAACAAGAAGCAATAGATAGACATTCGTTTGCATAAAAAGTTTCAGTGATATTACATTTTTTAAGACATTTTGCACCGGCCGACTTCAGAAGAAGGCCACATTCAGTGCAAAGGACCCCACTCACCCTGGACACTCCCTGTTCTCCCCCCTACCTTCTGGTAAAAGATATGAAGACAAAAACAAACCATCTCAAGCACAGCTTCTACATGCAGGCTGTGAAAGCCATCGACCCATCCTCATCCCACCCCCACCCAACCCCTCACTGCACCCAACTCCTCCACCAACCCAGAACTGATCCCCCCTTGCACATACCTCAGGACTGGAATTTGCACATGCACATGCCACTTCCACTGTTGTTAATACTGTCTGCTTTAAATACTGTAGTTTGTACTGTAAATACCTCCTTTGCTTTAATATTTTACATTTTATACTTCATATATATATTTATTTATCTTTCCTTTCATGTTATTTTATCTTTTGTAAAAAAAATTTTACTTGTGTATTTCTGCCACAAAAGGATGCTACGACATTTCACTGCTGTAACCATAGATATGTATAATAAAGGCTGGATGTCTTAAGGCTGCGTTTCAAACAGGACCACCCGTCGGCCATCTTGATTCGGGGCAGCTCTCTGGCGGAACCTGTGGTACGTGAATTTACAAATGGATTTACAAACGGATTGGTTTCTTACAAACGTTATTAACGTGGCTACAATTCAAATTACAAAAATACAAATAAAATACAAAATAATTAAAGTACAAATTGTTGCTGACCCTGAGAGTGTAACATAATTATCCATAAGTTCAGTGTTATAACTACACCTCTGACGTTTATAACAAACCAAACCATTTTAAAATTGGTAGAAAACTGAGCAAGTTATGGTCATTTAAAAAGTCCATGCACCACTACAACACAATGTTATGGGAGAGCGAGCGCACCGTGCCAAGATGGCCGCCAGTGTGGCCGTGCGATTCCATTGGCCGGCAGCGTGGACGAGACATCCAGCCTTTATTATACATATCTGTGGCTGTAACACTGTCTTCTTAGCATTGCTTCCACAGTGATATTAAAGAACTATTCTATTCTATTTCCCGTGTGTTCCTCTCAGATGGGTTTGGTGTAGCTGGAGGGGAACACGCCCGTCTTGCCCCTCAGCCGGCCTTTCCACCAGTGCTGGTCAGACGACTCAAGGACCTCGATGATATCGCCGGCGCTGAACTCCAGCTCGTCCGTCTCCTCCGCCTGGAAATCGTACAGAGCTCTGACCTGCACCGCGGGGGAGGCTTTGCGCTGGACAGGAGAGGAGGATGTAGAGGATGAGACACAGACATGAACACTTCTGACTCCTACAAGATGAAACACATTCAGCTCAACAGAAGTTTCATCTCTTGTATTCGGAGACAGTGTCACGCATGAATGTAATTGGGTCAATCGAGTTAAAGAACAAAGTCTAAAGTAATAAAATGTTCCTTCTGTAACTGAATTCATTATCTGAATCCTAGCTTGTTGTTTTGATGCTTCACATTCCTGTCACGTCGTCGGCATGTTTTTCCAGAACTTGAACACTTCTTTTTGAGACGAGACCGTTATTAATTTTTAATGCTCACAAAACCCTTTTTTGAAAACTCATTAGATCATGTCGTGCTGTTTTTCCATCATCCTCAGAAGTTTCTTGAAGTTACCCAAAAAAAAAATGTGCACCAGATCAAATTGAAAAGTTCAAAGATCGAACTACTTGTGGCCAAACGTTACGCACCCTCACAAACACACACTGTTAATGTAAATAGAGCGGATTTGTTGAGCCTTTTGCAAGCACAAAGTAGTCTTCATATGAACCGGGACACACCGTTAACACACACACTCAGTCATTCAAAAACACACCCACACAGTATTGCTGAGTACCTGACGTGGTGCAGGGGAAGGCACACGGTCTGGATGAGTGTTAACAGGAGCAGGGAGATGTGGCAGGTTATCCGAGTCTTCTCTTTGCTGTTGGGACAGAAGCATTTTACATGTACGTTTACTTTATGGTTTCATTGTCAACTGTTCTTCACTCATGTTAGGTTTTGACTCATCTGTCTCTACCTTTGTTTGTGTCTCCTGCAGGAATATGTGACTCGTTCTGGAGATCGAGGTGCTCTTATAATAGTCCACCAGCTTGTTGAGAGAAGGAAACGTTTCCGACCAGAGGTAATACTGCCCTCTGCTGTCCTGCAGCACCTTGAAGTGCTGCACGTCTGCTGAGTGTCTGCAAGAGGGCAAAAAGAAAAAAACGTGATGCATTTTTATGCCTTTAAGTTTTTTTTTTATCTTCATTTTTAACCAAGGGTACATCTTTCCATCATCTTGTATCACGTAAAGAACCTTTTTTCCCACCTAAAGCTCAGTGTCTGACTAGAAAAGGCTTTTAATCTGTTGTCCTTGAAAGAAACAATCCTAACACCAGCTAAACAGAAGAGATTCACATGAGGTGGAAGGGAACAGAACATAAAGAGGAAGAGAAGTAGAGCATAAAGGCACTCAGAAAGAAATAAAAATAGCTAAATAAAGTAATATTACAGTATTAATATTTGGCAGATTGGGATGTCAGAGATATTGCTGACCAGCTAAAAGACAAAAAAGCATCCTCAGACAGTTAAAATGTTAAAATATTCTATCACAGCAACTTGAAATGTTGTATTAGTTACTCAGAAATTTTATTTGATTTTTTATAAATGTATTAGTTTAAATGAGGGCTGCAAGGTGGCACCATTGCGTCGCAGCCAGAAGGTCGCCGGTTCGCGTTCCGGTGAGGACACCTGAGATCTTTCTACGTGGAGGTAGCATGTTCTCCCTGTGCAGCGTGGGTTCTCTCCGGGTTCTCCGACTTCCTCCCACAAGGTCCAAAAACATGTTGAGGTTAGTTGGTGATTCTAAATTGTCTGTAGGTGTGAATGTGAGTGTGCTTGGTTGTCTGTCTCTAAGTGTAGCCCTGTGATAGACTGGTGACCTG
>NW_007577946.1:359989-364455 GCF_000690725.1 Stegastes partitus | reverse complement strand
TCCGTTGAATTCCGCTTTGTACCAGTTCCCGGTGGTTTGCAGGATCTGACGCACACACACACGATCACACAAAACAGTCACAGTGAGGTGAAAACTGTACATATGAAACAGCTCATGACACAGGCTCAGAGGTACAGCTGAAGCTAAATATGCATAACCACAACATGAAGTGTGGTCACACTTGTCTATATTTTGTGCTGCAGTGTAAATGTATTCAGCAATGTGGAGATAATGATTCCCTGTTGGATTTATAAGGCTGGCGGTGCTCCTTGCAAAATATAAAAGTCTATTGTTTACTGTCAAACTTCTCAAACAAGTACTGCACACTGCTGCAGAGCCATACTGTCATTTTTGTGAGAAAAAAATCCAGCACATGACATAATTTGGATGTAAGAGCTACAGGACGCTGCAAATAAGTCAGTGACAGGTTTTAATGCTCAGCACCGTGGACACAGTGGTCCTACAAAGTTTTTATTTTAACTCTAACTGATCTGTTTTTGAGACCAGACGTTTTCCATACATACAGAGAAAACCTGATCCTTTTATTCACTTGGTTCCTCCTCACCGGGCCAATGATGATAACCTGTGATACACTGTGAAAGCTAAGAAATCATTTTCTCAGGGTTATGATTAGTTAGGTGTCTGTGTTTGTGGTTTGTCTCTGTTGAGACAGTAGGTGTATAAAGTTTGCGGGGTTTTTTTTTTTCTTTTCTCTTTTTTCTTTTGCTGTTTCACTTCCTCCAAACTGTCTGACCGCCACACAAGTCATTTGTTGAGGTGCTGAGTTCACCTGTAATGAAATGTGCAGCAGGTATGGAACTGCCTTGCTTTGCCTTGTCTTACCAAACCAGTGTGTTTATTTGGCAAAACTCATCTGTGATTTTAAAAAAGCAACACAGACAACGGCATCAAACTCTTCCTTTACATGTGAAGTTTTCAGCGTCACTGTCTGGACATGTGGCTGTAGCGACATGGTTAATAGTCTTTATATAAAGCATGTCTCAGCTGCGGGCTGCAAGGTTGCTCGACGGTTAGCACCATCGCCTCGCAGAAACATGTTGAGGTTAATTGGTGATTCTAAATTGTCCGTAGGTGTGAATGTGAGTGTGCTTGGTTGTCTGTCTCTAAGTGTAGCCCTGTGATAGACTGGTGACCTGGGTGTCCCGTCGTCCCCCTAAGTCAGCTGGGATAGACTCCAGCCCCCCGCGACCCTAGTGAGGGTTAATCAGTGTGTAGATAATGGATGCTTCAGCTGCCCTTTAAGCCTGATATCACTTCCACGGCAAGTTTAAAAAGCTTTTCTTGGCCTTTTTTCTAACATGAGTAAGTCGTAGTAAGACACAATAAGTCGCACCTTTTTCACCGTTCACATTGTTGTAATAACGATGAACTGTTTTCTCTCGATTAAGAACAAAGGATCTGATCTGTGAAAGTCACTGAAACCAGAGCTAATATTTCTAGAGCCGGATGCTAATTATTGGCTGGAAACCTAAAAGGTCAAAAACCCAACTGAACTCTGACTCCACTGAGAGACGAGTGAATGTTGTGCCTTTATTTTGAGCTGTTTAACACACTTCTTGTATTTGTGCCTCTGCTGTTGGGTTTTTTAAACATCTGTGTCATCGAGAGACAAAAGCTTCGTTGTCATGATGGTGCAAGTAGGAAATGAACTTGAGCTTAAGCAGCAGGATGCAGTTTCATAACATCATTGTCACTGTCAGCTCCACAAACTGCTGAACAGCCCGATGCAAATAATGAATGTAATGAACGTCCAGTTACTGAGGCGACACTGATTAACATGAAAATGCTGTAAGCGTGATATAAACACTCCACATACGAATGTTTTTCACATCAAGAGCTTTTCATGACAGTAATTGAAGGTTATTGAAAACACAATATCTGTAGGAAGTGAGCGAGCGTGAGGTGTTACTTGCCTTCAAGCAGTCTCCTTTGCGGAAGCTGAGATCATCATCAGATGAAGCTTTGAAATCGTACTTGGCCGTAGCCTCCATGGTACAAAAGCTGAGGAAATAAAAGAAGTTGTGTGAAAACGGATTAATGGGTTGTTGAAACAGTGGTAATATAAGTAATGCGCCCATCTAAAACCCAATAAAAGCTGTTGTAATAAAGGTTACTTTCATCTATCGTATCCACTGGAGCACATTTTAGTACGCTGCAGTCTGAAAGCACCACAAACAGGGAATCAGGACACTTGTATCACTGAACACGCTTCTGTTTAAAAGTGATGCACTTCCAACACACATGCTGCAAGGTGAGATGGAAATCTAACACCTCTTGTCTCGTCTCCTTGTTTCTAATTTCTTTCCACGAAGCAAAGAAATCGACTTGACTGAAAAGAATCTGTGAGTTATCTTTGGCTTCACCTGCACTCGGTTCATTTCACGGGAAGTGCAGCTGAAGTTTGCAGCTTCAGTGACGTATGAGCAGAACGCGTTGGCAAGCTCAAGAGATCACCAGGACGACAAGCTGAATTTCAAAATGACAGCGTGTGAAGCCCGTTGTTAAGAAGACAGAAACAGTGACTTACCCACCATGTATGTGTCGTTCTCCCTGCAGAGCTGAGTTCACGCAGTTTGTGAAGAGAAGTGACAAACCCCTGCTGTCAGTTCACAGGAAACACCGACTGCTGGTGAGACGCGCTTTGTGTCGCGGCTGACCCACACACAGTGACAGGTGTGAAGACACACACAAAGATTAGACCCTACAAGCACACAGTGGAAATGGATGGAAACAAATACCAAAAATCTGAAGTGATAGTGCACAAAATGAGTATTATCAACCCTTATAGATGCTAAACCTGCTGAACACATTTTAGTTATCAGGTTTATATGGAGTGTAGTCATTAACCCAAAGACCACATCTGATTTAGGATTAAGCGGGTTAATGTGGTAAATGTCACATTATCAGCATGGAGCGTGGAACAACTGGTTATTACAAGACCAACAGATGTGCTTATGTGAGGCTAAGTGCACAGAGACGTCATTGTCTGTCTGTTAGAGGTGTGCATCTCTACCTTAAGAGGCGATCCGATACGAATCTAGCTGCATGGGTTGCGATGCGATTCACTAACGGTACATTTTAATACATCACGATGCAGCTTGAATCTATTTGTGTCAGAAAATCGGGTCAGAACTACATCATTGTGTTTATTTTTTGAGGACACACAGACGAGCTGTGAGNAAAACAGAACATGAACAGACAGAACGACAAATTACTAAATAAAATAATATTACAATATTAAAGTTTGGCAGATTGGGATGTCAGAGATATTGCTGGCCAGCTAAAAGACAAAAATGCATCCTTAGACAGTTAAAAGGTTAAAATATTCTATCACAGCAACGTGAGATGTTGCATTAGTTGTTCAGAAGTTTTATTTGGTGTTGATTTTTTACAAATGCATTAGTTTAAATGATAGATAGAAGGTAATATACAGAGAAAAATACAAAAAAAAAGAGTTGAATAAAACTGAAAGGGGCTTGATTTGGATAGCCTTCAATGCTTCCTCAATTAAAAAAAATGATTGGAAGTAAAAGCTACAGAAGACCTAATGGGTCCATGAGGCTGCCATGTTGCACCAACATGCAAGAGCTTTGTCATAATGAATTGTCAGTATTTCATTTTAACAACGCATTAAACTTGTACAGATCAGGCTGTCTAAAGTCTGTCAGTCTGGGAGCCGCTCACTCATCTACATAAATCATTCAGTCAAGATCAGCGAGTAGGAAAATTAAAGCACAACGAGGAGTCTTTAGTGTGTTATCCACCGATCACTGTCAGACTGCCGCCAGCGCAAAAGTTTCTGAGAAAGAAAGTGTTGCGTTCTGCTGGAGGAAGTGGTGGGGACTAATTATGGCCTGTTGTTGGCCGCGGTGATGTGACAGCGACAGAATGAGAGACAGACAGAGAGAAGTGGTGGCTGAGAAGAACAAGACATAATATCAATGACAGGCACAAAAAAAAAGTCAGAATTAGTGGAGAAGTCAGAGGTCAGGACAGTTTAGTGGGTGAGTTTAAAAAAAGACCATTTCTACCTGATGTAAACTCAACATCAGCATGAACTCTTGTCTCTTGGTTAATGTTTAAATGGTTATATGTTTCTTGAAAATGGTGTGTATGACAATATATTTATTCAGCTGTTAGCAGTTGCTCAGCACACAGCTTCAATTGTTGGTTATTTTTTCAGTGTGGTAACTGAGTGAATGCACCTGACGGAGAGGGAGAAGTTCCCGGGGATTGCGTTCTGGCTGCCTCGGATCAGAAAGGCTCCCACGGGCTGAGATATGAGGCTCCGCTGGGCGTCGCTGCGACTGGCGTTCTCCTGGTACCAGCTGGAGTCATGCAGGGGAGAGGACAGGACAGAGGAGGGAGGTAGAGAGCAGAGGATGTTTAAGTGGTGACGAAACCATGACGGTGATGGAGGAGAGAACAATACAGGAAGGGAACTA
>NW_007577946.1:355210-357058 GCF_000690725.1 Stegastes partitus | reverse complement strand
CTACACAAAATTAGACCGATAGCATTAATGTGTGTGATCGATGTGACACACTGACATTGTAACACGCAACAACAATTACTAAACTAAAATATTACAAAAGGAATGTTGAGCCATTATTGAAAATGCTGCAAGCTGATTGGGATTCATAAATGACGGTTGCTCCATAATGTTCAAAACAGGAAGTTTAGTTGCTCAACAGTGATGCTGTAATAATTCATATTAAACATTTCCACAGCAGATGACGTTTCAGTTCCTGTGACAGAATAACACGTCTTCTAACTTCTTGACGTCTCCCCGGTGATTCCTGTTGAGAACCTGCCATAGGCTGAACTTGAGATGTGGAGGCTCTGAGGAATAACTGAAAGAAAAGGGGCAACAGTTTGCAGACTTTGTAAAATGATTGAACAGCATCACTTTACCTCGAATCTGCTCGTATCTTGTACAGCTGCTTGTCTCCAACTAATCTTTAACCACAGCTTTGTCATTCCTACAGTCGCAAGAAAGAGCAACACTTTAAGTTGTCTTCTTTTGGTGACATGTTTTATTTGCCATATTCAAGGGTTGCGTTTTGATGTAGTGCTTGTGTTTGCCACAAGAGGGCAGCAGGTTGCAGCTGAAAGCACAGCATTGAATGTCAAGGTGATGATTTTGACTGAAGCTAAGTCTGTTGTTGACAACCAGTTAAGATCATCATAGACGCTGAGGTTTTCTGACAGATACAGCTAAGGTGGCATTACAAGCCATGGATGAAGGGAACTTCTGGCAGTTTCATTCGATCCCCGGCATTTACAACTTGAGAAAATTATGTATGTTTATCGGAAAGATAGGCTGCTGTTTGTTCTATTTTCACCTCGTCAAGCCATGTTAATTATTACCTCACAAATGTCCTTTAACCATGCATTAAAGGGCCACATGATACAAAAGTCTCTGAACAGATAAGTGCACGGAGGAAGAGTGTGTTTGAATAAAATTAAAAAAATAAATAAAAAACAGTGCATAATGAATGCCAAGTTAATTAACAGTGTCACTATCTTTCATAGATGTTAATTAGGATAAATCCTGAATAATTTTCAAGTGTATAATTGCACAGATATGTTTACAATTTAGCCTAATTGCTAAATGTTTGAATCTGCATACTTGCATACTTGAAGAGCCGAAGTGAGCCGAGGGACTCTGACTGTTCAGCCACTGTAAAACTTTCTGTGACATTATCCAGCCAGCTTTTAATTCGGCCGGCTTGGCAGGTGAGAGCAATGATACCAAAGTCAAGTGGCATGAAATTGCTGCACTGATGGGTGCAGCGATTTGTCTCACTTCTTTTAAAGGGCACCGCAGCGCTGCCTGAGAGGGCTGGCAATAAAATGTAAAATTACTAAGACTAAACTAAAGATTTGGAGACTTAAAGAGACCGATGTTGCTACATCAGTTCTTAGTAATGCTTGGAGGGCTGGTCATTAAAACACAACCAAGAATTCACAGTAAAGCTAGCAGCAGTTCGAGGCTCTACGATACTCAGGTACAGGCTTAATAAACACGTTGCTTCCTGTATGTTCACTTGTCTTCCATGTGGACAGTCTATAGAGACTTATATACTAATATTTTACAGTTCAGCTGTCAAAAGATTTGACCTGATGATGTCACAAAAATGTGTAAATATGTGAAACAAAATTCAGTGATAATCCATTTTACAGGGTGATTCCAGACAAAACTTCAAATGTCAATGTCATGATGCTGCAAGAGGAAAAGTCAGGAGATTGTCATAGTCTTTAGGATGCATTATCTGAAAACCAGTAAGGATATTTAAGACACTGGACCACAGGACTATACAGTATATACAATGAGACAATA
>NW_007577946.1:322480-354520 GCF_000690725.1 Stegastes partitus | reverse complement strand
GTATTAAAACAAGATTAGTTCAATCACAGGTAAACTAGCACAAACAGGAATATAAAGTTTGCCTGGTATGGATGGAGGTAAGGAGGAGAGACCTAGTGTTCCCTAAAGGCGCTAGAACAGACAGAAGGGGCGTAGAGGTTGGATTAGTAGTCAGCAAAAAAAAAGCACAAAATGAAACGACTCAGAAAGTAAGAACAAGAGACAGAAATAAAGTGTTGGAGATGATAGAACACAGAAATGCAGCCAGGAGCAATGAAAGCACAAACTACCACCAACACTCTGTATTTCTGCCTCTGTCTTTCCCTCTGATATTCACAGTCGCTCTCAGTGGTCGGCCTGCCATGAATGCGTAGATCCCCATGTGGCGTTCGGTGGGAACTAGGATAAAAAGCATTGTAATATGAAAAAAAATAAAAATAAAAAAAAGGCAAAGCAGCCTCTAAACAAGCAGCATTCCCACCATGAGGGGCCTGATGAATGGACGCCATGTACCCTCATAGATGTTTATGTGCATGATTTTTTTTTTTTTTCTTTTCATAGGGCCAAAAGAATCATTCGCCTCTTGGTAGCTGTTGCCAAGGTGACCTACAGCTGTACGTGCATCCATTGTTATGCGGCTTATTATGCAGGATCAGAAAAAAAACAAAAAGGGTACAGGTGTAACTATTCAAACAAGGTTTTGTTATATGTGTGTGTGTGTGTGTGTGTCTATTGACTGTGTTTAATGGCCTAGACCCATGAAATATCCCATCTAGTTTCATGACAGAGCTCATAAAACTCAGTTTTAACAGGTGGAAAGGACTCGTATGCGGCTCAATGCAGAGCTGCCATTCAGCATTAATGGCCCCTTAAGTCTGCCGGATGTGCGTGACTGAGTGTGCGTCTGTGTGCGTTAGGGACCGCGGCATCTTTTAGGTGTCCGGGGACTTCAAAATCCGGAGAGTGAGCGAGTGCATATGGAAGGGAAGGAGAGGAATTCACTTGACAACAAAAGAGACAGCAATGTATGATAAATATTCTGCGAGCAAACGTTCCATTTCACTCTGTTTACTCCACGTTATTGGGCTCAGCTTCCCTCCCCTCAACCCTCTCCGTCCAGTGAAAGAAAGCGAGGAAAGATTTGAAGTTCTTTGACAAAGCATTTCTCTTGAAAATAAAAAGAAAGAAGGAAAAGAGAAAAACAACAACAAGAGCAGCAACAACAAGAAGTCTCAGCCCCATAAAATTCCTTCAAACATTCATAAATCTGGCAGCACTGTCCCCCCTGTAATAAAACCTGCACTCCACACGAGGAGCATGATAGAATCTCCGACTGCCTTGAAATGAAAACTGTCACCTCAAAACCGGTCATAACGATCAAACTTCACGAATCTGCAAATCAAAGCCATTTACAGCTATGAAACTCTTCGGGCTTTTGCGAGCAGAATGATAATTCACTTGGCTGTGGCGAAAGCAGAATGATAAACTGTTGGGCAGTTTGTTTGCCCTATAGCGATGAGTCATTTCAATATGCAGGCCGTCGCTCTGCTTTAGCACGGCACGGGTACACAAGTAAGTTTCATCATAGCCTTACATCAGCTCTAGTGAAATTTGCAAAACCTTGAGAAGAAAAAACAAAACACAGATTCTCATTCTGGGATTCTGTATCATCGCTCTACGCTGACGTGATGATGTGGTAATTAAGGTTTTTTTTATGCATCCTCTTTTCAGAGGCGTCTACATCTGCTCTGCTCTCTTCCAGAATCTCCTGCGATGTCCCTGACGGTCTGTGAACTCGCTGCCCTCGGCTGTGTGTCGAACATCGAGGTGGAAAACAAACACGAGAACGAGCAGCTCTGGATACAAAATGCAGGTTTTATCGTGGAGATGTTACAGTGGGCACGTTGTCAATAAAAACAGCTTCAGTCTTTCTTTTATTTAAAAGGTTTTTCTAAAATGTTAATATGCACCTTGTCAGAGATGCTGTGGGTTAGGAGGAGGTTGTAGTCCACAGTTTTGTTGGTATTTGTCTCCTCTGTACATGCAGGAGCTTTTACATCCCAACTGTGCCTTTTGTTCCTGCGTGGAATCTACATGCAGATCTCTCAGGACTTCTACACACCCCATTGCTCATTAGTAAAGAATCTCTTGACTAATGCAACCACAGATATGTATAGTAAAGGTCAGATGTCTCGTCCGCGCTGCCGACCAGTGGAGTGGTACGACCACACTGGCGGCCATCTTGGTACGGTCCGCTCGCTCACCCGCAACATTGTGTTGTAGTGGTGCATGGACTTTTTCAAGAACCATAACTTGTAAGAAACCAAACTGTTTGTAAATCCATCAAGATTTCAGCGAGATAAGAGTATTTACGTTTGTGCAGATCACTCACCTTCCTTCACGTATCACAGGTTCAGCCAGAGAGCTGCCCCGAATCAAGATGGCCGACGGGTGATCCCGTTCGAAATGCCGCCTTAAGACATCCAGCCTTTGTTATACATATCTATGAATGCAACGTAAAGGAAACTGCAGTAGCTGTGTGAACACATGATCCTGATCTTTCTATCAGAAAAGTAACACATTACATTTGAAGGGTTCATTTGCAAGAACAGATAACTCCATTGTTTTCAGACAACTTGTTGTTTGCTTGAGATAATATCAATAAAACTGAAGCTGAGTGGATTTGACTCAATAGAAACGACAAAAATAGAGATAACTTAAGTTTGGTTGATGTTGTCTCAGGTAGTCGATGGAAAAGTGGGTTTTCTGAAGCTTTGTGAAGATGGAGTTATCTGTTTTTGCAAATTGAACTCAACCAAAAGTTGTTTTTTGTGTATTTGTACTTTTTGTGGAATTCAAGAAACTTTTTCTTTTACTTTGACTCTTTTTTTCCTTTATCTTGGGAACAATACAAAATGGATGAGCCTTATCAGTAGACAGGAGGCTGCTGGTTTGTCTCTGGATGCTGGAGAGAAGAAATCGATCTATGGAAGAATGCCATGTCCAACTTTTGGCAAGTTGACCCGAGGCTGCTCTCTAAATTGTTGGTTCAGATATCAGTCTTGTAATAAATACACTCAGGTATTGATGGTGCCTTATTGTTTGCATAAACTAATAAAAAAAGACAGGTTTAGCCTTGGTCTATTAGCTGCAGCCCTGTTTGTGTTAAACGGTCCTGTGGGCAAATAACAAATGAAGATAAAATCATAATTCTAAGTAACTCAAACTAAATTACAGATGCTGTCGATTTATGCGACTCACAAAAGAGACAAATGATTAAGGAATAAAAAATAAATCTATTTTCATGGGGATGTGCTGAATGCATTTAAATAATGTAACATTAGATCTTCTTAAAACATTTATTCTTTCAGCTGCTTGGTGGTTTTGGACAGTTCAGGAGCAACAAAAAACAGATAATTCAATTCAGATTAGTAGACTTACTGTGAATCTTAAAGGATCATCAACTCAAAGGCTGTAGTGGTTCAGTTAGCTTCTGTTTTGGGATCAAACCGCTCTACAAAGGCAAATAAAACTATCACATGGTTTTATATGTGCTAATCTCTCGTCAAAAATATGACCAAGCAAGTTAGACATTCAGCATACGTTACCATGGTGATACATGCTGGTAATAAGTAAAGTAGTACCAAAATCCCAAAGTTAAGCCTAAAGTTACCTCAATAATCTCAAATTCCAGGTACGGACCCAAGTGCAGGCAGGTTGTGGGAGCAGAAACACAAACTAAAGGGGGCTGGGGACAAACACAAGGCAGCGACAGAATCCAGGTGTCCCAAGAGAAAACCAAAAGAAACAAACCCACAGAAGGGAATGCAACAAACAGAAAAATACAAAAAATACAACAAAAAAAGGATAAAGAAAAGAAAAACAAAGGCATGAGGAACAAGAGGTCGACAAACAGGATTCAGAAAATTAGATGTGCAAACCAGGACTGGATGAGAAACATGAGACTCCAGGAAAGTGAAAAGACAAATTAGCAAACAAAGAGGGAAAAACAGGACAATTAATACACAGAGAACTAATTAGGAAAAGATATGGGAAACTAGTGAGGGCCATCAAAAGAGGAGGGACAAAGACACTGGGAGGAAGGAAAACAATGAGAGACACACAAGGACAGGGATCTTTTCAAAATAAAACTGGAACTTGACTAAGAACAGCACAAAAGATCATGACACCACCAGATTCAAAGGGAGGGACTCATATGCACACACAGAGCACAGAGCAGAGAAGCACACACACAGGGAGAGTCACAATGTTTTCTGCAAAGGATACCAATATTTTACTATATATTTGCAAAGGAGACATTTAAAGGTTGCATATTACACCTTTAAAACATTAATTTGTCTTGCATAAAGCATTGCACCTGCTGCATTGATATTTGTTGGCCAGTTTTGTTTGTTTGTCTTTTCTTTGCAGGTGCAGTGGTTCTTTCAAATGAATGACAGAAAAATGTGACTTCCAACATGTACAGTTTACCCAAAAAGACAAAGTCAAGCTCAGTAACCAGAGGGAGCTCACACCGAAGCATAGGCAAGCACATGAATTTAGCTGAGCCCGGTGAGTGGAGCATTTTTAAGTAAGTTAAGTCGTGACTCGATAATCCGACACTAAATGTAAAACCTTCTTTTATGTCGGATAGCAAGGCTGTCAGATTGTCAAGACGGAGGTCCAGATACAAGGAGGGCTTGAAGCTGGAAGGCTCATTTGTTGTTAATTATTGTTCATAGATGTTATAATAACTAATAGTGCTGGTCCCAGTAGCACTTTCTGGTCTCTGGATATTCAGGCCCAATTAATGATGAATATCCGAATATCCGGATTGGGGGGGGGCACTTCTACCCTGGGGGAGTGCTCCGACAAGGTGGAAGTGGCCAGAACACACAGGCAGTACTTGGCTGCTGATGCTAGTTTAATTCGCGGTCACAGTTCTGTTTCCACCATCCGTGTTTACTTCCACAAACATCCTCTTCTGCGCATGCAGGACACTTTTGGGTCGTATGAAGTTCACACAGCAGATCACATACAAGTCGCATTTAATTGGAAATGTGAACAAACTTGCAAAAAAAATCGGATTTCTCAAAAAAATCCGAATGTAACATCAAGTCCTGCAGTGTGAACGTAGCCAATCTGTGGGATTGTTCAGTCAGATAATACGCCGTTATCCTGATTGGTGACATAAAATGTCATGTTGGAGTCAGAATCCAAGGCTGTCGGTATGTTAAGGCTGTTTTTCATGGGTTCTGTTCGTTTTTCCTAAAAACCTGTTGGAAAGCAAAGTTTTCAGATTGTTAAGGGTCGGATTATCGAGTTACGACTGTACTTCCACTGAGTGTCATCATGGTCTAAATTTACCAGACTGTAATCTGAAGGTTTAAGCTTGATGCATAATATGTGACATTGAGCTGAAGTAGAAAATCGTCTCCCTCATTGGCCTCCATAAAGTATTCATGTTTAAAGGGCACATTGGAGATCAGCAGTCAGCGGGACTGAACTCTGCTGAAACATTCTTGAATGACTGTAGCATTAATACTCATGACTGACGGTGACCTCCCTGTGAAATAATGAACCTCAGCCAAATGATAATCTCACCACGAAAATCAATAGCTATTGTGTATTAGTCGGCCTATTGTCCAGAAAAAGCAGGTTCATTGTCCTGACCTCGTTCTGGACATGATGATGGATCAGAGCCGATCTGTCTCTGTCAGTGAGAGTCTATACTTCACCTTTGTCCACTGGACACATACATCACCGGTTCATGTCCATACATCATGGCACCTTCCACTGATGGCGTCTTCAGGTTTAAACAGCTGTGGAATGAATGGCTGTGCCTGTGCTGCAGTGTGGAGCGACGCCACAGATATGGTCCATCAAGCAAAGTGGACTCGGAGTTTAGGAGGATGCTGACATACTTGAAGAAGGTCCTTCAGGGTCGGCGAAACTCTTTGGTACTCTTTAAAAGTAGCGTATCCTGTGACCTCTCCTCAACCTGAAACTTGAGTTTATTTTCTTGTTTGTAGCTCAAATCCTCGGCACGGTTTTTCCTTTCAGTCTGTTGCCTTTTCAAGCGCTAAACATGTGTACGTCCGTTCACTTAAATAAACTGCCCGTCGCCATGGCAACCAGCTCCCATGCGCGTCCCGCTATTGCAGACGGTGCTGAGATGACCCTCATTTTAATACCATGCATATTCATCTCATCTGGACGACACACAGACAGAGGCTGGATCAGAGTGGGTGGAGATAAAGGCGGAGGATGGAACGACGAAGGTGCTGCACGGACGTGGACTCGCATGGAAGCGAACGTCCACGCAAACACACACACACGACCTCCTGGCAGACCTCCGAGCTGAATAATTCAGCAGAACAGAAGTGTTACTGAAGGCAGTGGTGTGTGGAGTGTGGACTGTCAGTCTCACACTAAAACATCGGATTGCTCAGTCTGTCATACGCTGTGTGACAAGATGGAGGTCACTGTTTTTTTTTGTGTGTGTGGTTTCAACATGTGCTACAGTTTCATCTGGTTTCACACTGAACACCGAAGTCCCCACCTGATCCCAGACCTGATCCCAGATATTACAGGAATAAAAAACAGAAAAGATGAAAAAATAATACACCAGGGCTCTGCTTTAGGCTGGATAGTTACCCAGCATTACTGTATGTCCTATTTTTTGTTCACCAATGCCGAACTAATTAACTAAATAAATAAATGCATACGTTTCTGTTTTACATGTGTGAAAGGTTTTGTTATGATGAGACTTAATCGCCATGGTTACCACTCGAGGAATAGATGTTTTAAATAAAACTAGAGCTACATCAGCTTATTACAGATATATCAGCATGGTTATAAGACACAGACTGCACATAAAAGATGGACGCTGTTGAAGCCAATGTGCCTGAAACCTGCATTATTTACAACTAGCAGCAGGGGGCGTCTCCTCGGCCTGCAAAAACTAGTCTGGTTGTACAGAAGTCTAAAGGACAATGACTCTATTTCATACTTGATTTGTTACCTCAGTAAACATTTTCCCAACGTCTTTATGGTCTCAGTCCTTCATTTCAAGTCTCCCTCAATAGAGCATGATGCTAAAAGTGTCAATTATTATCCCATTCAGATTAAAATAGATTATAAAGCAGGGTATACTTTAGGGGCGTGGCTAGCATGTGATTGACAGGTGGCTACCTTACAGATGTGCATAATGCGGAGTGGGGCTCATACAATTTCCCAAATCAGTTGTTTAATGCAACTTTTTGCAAACATTACTCAAACAGGAATAAGTAATGCATTTGAATATTCTTGGCTCTGGATCACACACATTTGGAGCACAGTGAGTATATATTTCAGCAGGACAGTGCATGTGAAGATGATGAGTAGACCACAATGCCTATGATAATGAAAGCAAATGTCATCCGGCATAGCAGCGTGTAGTTTCAGATAACAACAGAGCTGTGTGGCACAGAGGAACAAGCTAACTCTGATTGTAAATACACACACAATACTCGTTAGCTGGATCCATCAGCAATGAGAACACTATTGAACATCTGATGGCCTCGTAGAACAGCGCTTCTGTTACCTGTGTGACAGTGTGCTCGGTTAAAATAGCATCGGTGTTACTTGCCGACTGCAAGATGCTGTTTGATCATTCGTGTTTGCAGTTTTGCAGCCACCAACTTTTCAGTCGGGAGTCTTGAGCAGTAAAGTGGGCGGACATACTTATAGAGCTCCATTGTCCACTGTAGCTGCCACCAGTGACAGCTCTGTTTCAAACTGGCATTTTCTATACATCTCTGGGACGGCACTTTGAGAGAAATGACTGAGTTGTTGTTTGCGAGGTGAAAGGTTATTACATCAGTAAATTCTACAACATTTAGAAGCTTTGTCGTAACACTAGCAAAGGCTTTTTCAGTAATAGGTTTCTGATGGCATTCAGATCTGGCTTCATCAAACAGAGCTTTTTGGTGCTGATTTAAATGGTTTAGCAAATCATTT
This sequence comes from Stegastes partitus, assembly GCF_000690725.1. Taxonomy (NCBI): domain Eukaryota; kingdom Metazoa; phylum Chordata; class Actinopteri; family Pomacentridae; genus Stegastes; species Stegastes partitus. The sequence goes on along the minus strand of NW_007577946.1, from coordinate 346,540 downwards.
ATGCTGCTTTGAAATTGCAAGTCACTGCTGACAAAACGTCTTTTGCTGGTCACCATTTTGGCTTCTGCAGAAACATTTCCATACAACATTTTTTTTCTTTTTTACAACCAAGTCATCCTTTTTAGTGTTTCCCTAATGATACAACCTAATTTGGTTGTGCACACGTGGAGCTGCATGCCACCCATGTCAAAAAAAACTGTCTGAGCCCTTAAATCTGAGAAAATGATGCCAGAGGGGTCTTTACTTGTAGATTGGTCATAGAAAATGAGAACCGTTCGAGTTTAAGGAACAAAACAAACAAACAAAAAAACTTGTAGCGTGATTTCTTTATTTATCAGACTTTATGTGATGTCTGTATTTCACACTTGCACATAGCAATGCCATTGCTGACACTATATATCAAGCAGTTCTACCTCCAGCATCTAAAAAAACACCAAAAACATGGACATGTTAACGGGGTAAAAAAGAAAACAAAGCAACCAAACATGATTTTTCACCAGATATGTTCTAGATACTCTTGACATAATATAGTTATAGGTGTCTGCTATGACTATAGTGCATCTGTAGCCTCCTAAATTGTACATTTTTTGTGTCTGTGATGTATATTCATATATATCTCAGACATTGAGACTATAGTGGAAGGTGTCAGTTGTGTAATGCGGCTGGTTTGATGTCAATAAGTCTATCAACAGATCTATTCCCCATCTATTTTTGCTGCCTCCAATCTGACTATGATTCGTCTGGGCGATCTGAGCACTTGTTAGAGTTGCTGTTGAGTTTTTACAGTGTGAGACAGAGTGAATTGCACGCAGCAGAGAGAGATTGCACGAGCAGAGAAAGCAAGAAATGGAAACAGAAAATTGAAGTGACAAGAGGAAAATGGGGTAAAAAGAAGATGAGAGGAAGGATAATGAGTTTCTTGCTTTTGGGCGCAGCAGCTAAATTTATGCAATCAGTGATCTCAACTCTTTTTCATGAGTTGGGTGTAAACATGTCAGCGACCTATCAACCCGATCTCTGCAGATTAGGACTTATTAAGGGTCAGTTTGCAAATCATTCAGGATTTATTGTCAGAAACACCGTCCAGACAAAACAAGCTGCTCCTCCCTGTCAAAGTCGATGCACTCATACATGTATTTCCATATAAACAGGGAGGTTTGGTGAGTGAGATCAAATGGAATGAGAAACAGCAGCTTCTCTACAAACAGGAAGCAAACAAACGGACAGAAGCCAAAGGCAGAGCAGCGAAATATGTTCCCTTCAAAAACAGCTGAGAATGTTTAGCTGTACAGGACACTGATGTTCTGGAGCTCAGTTTAGCAGAACTGGAGTTGATTGTTGTCATGTTGAAGTCCTTCTCCTCTAAAAACACCCATCTCTCTCTGTGTATTAATGTTATTAGATTTTGTTTTCATGAAAAATATCCCCTCTTGCCTTTAAATGGCTTAGCTTTACTCTGCACGTGCCTCCTTTAGAGTGTCTACGAAGTCTTCTCCTCTCTCCAATCACAGCTCCCACCTCGCTGCAGCTCGAGCATCTCTGCTCAAATGCCGTCATGTGGGAACAGTTGAGCCGTACATGTTGGACTGATTCTCAAAAGGATGTTAATATAGGAAATCTGCAAGCTGACGGGATGGTTTCTCAGGCTTTGAGACTTTGATTGGTGCCCTTCAGCTTCAAAAAGGAACTACTAAATCATGTAGCTGACGACTTATTTGGCTCATGATGTGTTTTCCAGCATAAAAAAACATCATGTGGACATTTTAAAGAGGTACAAATAATGTTATTTTCACCAGAAGAAGACTTTAGTTATTTACTCTAATACCTGACTGCAATTTGTCCAAGATCATTATTGTTTAAAATTGATGAATTCGTCTGAAAACTTTTTTTTTTAAAGCTGAATCATACAAGGGATGCAAGGTGGCTCAGTGGTTAGCATCGTTGCCTCACAGCAAGAAGGTCGCTGGTTCATGTCTTAGTGAGGACACCATGAATCTCCATGTTCTCCCCGTGCAGCGTGGGTTCTCTCCGGGTTCTCCGGCTTCCTCCCACACAGTCCAAAAACATGTTGAGGTTAATTGGTGATTCTAAATTGTCTGTAGGTGTGAATGTGAGTGTGCTTGGTTGTCTGTCTCTAAGTGTAGCCCTGTGATAGACTGGCAACCTGTCCAGGGTGTCTCCTGCCTTCACCCTGAGTCAGCTGGGATAGACTCCAGCCCCCCATGACCCTAGTGAGGATTAAGTGGTGTATAGATAATGGATGGACGAATCACACAAGGTAGACTCCATATAGGTCTATAGTTACTTAAGGCCCGTGTTGTCTGTTTTTTTTTTTCTGGAAGTTTTAGAAAAGCTGTTGATAAATTCTTAAGACGAACAGCTGCTTTTTCCACATGGATGCAAAGTTAAAAAGTCGACTTACGCTTCAATGTGCACTCTGCAAACTTTGCATTTAAAGTAAACATTTTCAGTCTAAATCATAAAATGTGGCTGCAAAATGAAACAAACCTCCATTTCCTACAGTTTGTGACACTTTGCCCAAATGAAACTCAAAGACTCCTGCACATAGAGCGGCCACGTCCCGACTTCCACCCACGTCAGACACCGACAGGAACAAATGAAAGTCACAGAAGCGTCCACAGACCTCCCTGCTGACATCATGTGATATTATAGAGTTCTGAGGCAATGGAGTCCTTCAAATTGTCAAAACTTTTGCGGTGTTTTCCCAGCTCCACTGTCGGTTTAAAATTGAGCACAGACAGACAAACCGAGCACACCTCAGCATGTAAAGCAGACGAACTTAAAGCTAAACTCTGGATGTAGAAAATGACTATTGATTTAATGCACCGGGAGATGATTCTTGGTAAAACGCTCCATATATCACATTGATTTTACTCATTAACTTTCTTCCAATCGTAAAAGAGGACATCTAGATAAAGAAGGTGATGGCATGGGGAGATAATTTAATATAATTGGGATGTGGATTCTACAAAATGGGTTTCTATATCAGGAAGATTAATGTCAAATATGTTGATCATGTGGTGAATACTAAGGCGGCGGCCGAGCTCTGCGACACTACCGACGCTGATCAGCAGGGGTCAGTGGAGCGCTGCAGTTTGATTGGGTGCTGACGAGGAGATGTGTGGAGGCAAAGCGACTTTGGGGAAACACATACAGGCGGAGGCCGGCCTGTCCATCACACGTGTACCTGACGGGGTAATGATGTCACACCGCGGGCGTGCAGGCCTCCAGGCCTCCAGCCTCGAAGCTGTGCCCCGGTTTCGGACGCACACGGAGTCCTCGGTCGTTTCTCACAGGCTCTTATCTCTATTACCCTCCTCGCCGACTCTGGGAGAGACACGGTTTTCACTACACACTCACACAGTTTGGTCACTTGCTCCGGATGGATGCTTTGAGCAAACCAACAACAGGTCAAGGGGTTCCACTGAGCAGAGCTACTGATCTATTAGAGGCCTGCTGCTCGGTGGAAGTTCAGCGCTACCGGTTTGGATTTTCGCTGTCCACTGGACTGTGTGTGGTTTTACTTGCTCAGCTGACTGTTAGAAAGAAGAGAGGGAGGAAAAAAATAAAAAGTTTCCGCATTTGACATCTGCATCTTTGCTTTTCTACTACGGTTGTGCTTTGAGAAGAACAGTTTGCTGGTTGTTTAATGAAATCAAACCCTCGTTTTTCTTCCTCCGCATGCTAGACGGCGCACATACATTTACACGATCAAATATGCATCAATATTATCAGTAAACTAAAGAATGTACGCTCTACCCATTGGCCCTCTCCGTGTGTTACGCCAGCCGTGTTTAGCATGTCGGTCTGTACAGTCCAGGTCATACCGTTGCCCTTGTTTGCCACGGGCACCAGATGGTCCGTCCACAGGAGTTGGCCTGCCCACAGGGCCTCCATCCCCCCATCATACAGCACCAATGCCCACCCTAAGACCCACCCTGCTCCACCACACCATCTCGTATGAGCTGACTGTAAAAGGACAAACACACAGAATTTCATGAGCGTTTTAACCTTAAACCATCTTGTTGCTGCGCTTTTTTTTAGAAGAACATTAAGATGAAAGCAAAGCAGCAAAATAACCACAACCGAGCATCCCATTAAGTGTTTATCTGTCTTCACCTGGATCTGTTTTTTGTTTTTTTTCTTTTCATTTTTCACCCATTATGCTGTCAAAGTATTGTAAATGTCGAGTGTATTGTACAGAACTGGAGATGATAATGGCACTCTGTCACTTACCTGAGCACTTACAAAGCTTCCCCACTGCAAATGAAAATGTGTATTAAGATGGATACAAATACAATCTGTGACCTTGAGGAAAAACAATCCAAATATGTCTCAGCGAAAATACCTCAAAACACACCTCTCCTTAAACATTATGCTTATCACGACCAAGACACACATCGAAAGTAAATGGAATCAGGTTTTAAGACTTTTTTTTATTATTTTTGAGTGAAGAAAAATGTAATTTACATACCTATGATGAGAGAAATTAAAAGGAAAAGAATCTCTGTTTAAAGAACCCTGTGCAAGAATTCTTAAGTGGCAAATATGGCGGTTGCATGACACACATCAGACCCACACAAACAGCTAAATGTGACTTTAAAACTATGAAATTATATTTGTGCCACAATCCTGAGCGCGTAATGGGAGATTTTGAGCGCAGAAAAAAAATCTTGAGCAGATAAAAATTTATCGGAAGCAAACAAAAATCTATTCTGCGCTCAAAACTACTACTGCTGTGTTTGCAACTATCAACGTACACGCAGGGTTTTGTCATTTGCGCTCTCACAGATCTCCATTTTGTGTGCTTAACTCCACATTCACGCTCGCTCGTGGTGTCTCTCTCGCTCATGCACAACACCGATGATCTGTTCAAGCTCAACTCGTCCTTGCACGTTTGTTCGACTTGGCGTAACGTTACGAATGTGCCACAAAAGCAGCCAATCACAGCCGTGGTGCACCATTTTCATGTTGCTGTTCAGGTTCTAGCTAGACTAGCCTGAGCTACTTAAACAAGGTTGAAGGGAAAAACCAGAAATGTGGATTTAACAATTCAATGGTTCTGTAACTCGCTGATCAAAGTAGCTTTTGTTATATATAATACAATAATTAAAAAAAGAAAAAATCTCCGAAAACATATTGCAACACGACATTAATCGCACCACTCCAGTTTATTTTGTTGTCACTTTATGCAGCGCTTCAGAGAGGCGGCTGAACAAGCCACCTGATTGGATAGGGTCAAGTACCCTGTGCAAGGCTGTGATTGGCTGGTTTTGTGGCAAGTTTTTCTTTGCTCAAGATTTTTTTTCTGCTCTCAAAATTTCCCATTACGCCCTCAGGATTGTGGCACAAATATACCATAATTCCATACACTCCATACAACCAAGCACACTCACATTCACACCTACGGACAATTTACAATCACCAATTAACCTCAACATGTTCTTGGACTGTAAGAGGAAGCAGGAGAACCCGGAGAGAACCCACACTGCATGGGGAGAACATGGAGACTCCACGCAGAAAGATCCCGAGTGTCCTCACTGGAACGTGAACCAGTGACCTTTAAAAAAAAAAAAAAAAAATGTAGGCAATTTTATGTATCTAAATTAGCTCCTGTACAGCAGCACATAAAGTGCAGATTTAAAACTCTGGTATGCAGCAAAATCCAGAGACTTACGTGGCACTGATAGGATTTATGGTTGTTTGGCAAAGGCTTGAATTTAAAAGTCCTGCACTCCAGCTTTAGTATCTGTAGATTTAGCTGAATTCATTTGTTAAATTAAAAAGAAAGGAATACATCATGAATATATATAAAAATATAAAAACGTAAAAAAGCCATCATTTTGGTATCATGACATTGCAGCATTTGAATCATCATTCAGTCTTCTTTCTGATTTAGATTCAGGAAAACAGGTTAAAGAGGGATTTAAGTGTTCTCAATAATCAAAGTATTGAAAGGTATAGAGCTCAGGAGTCAGAGAAGCTTCTACTCACACTGAGATTATTTATGACCGATGGCTCTAATATCTGTCAGCATCACACAGAGGCGATCTGTGTTGTCTTGTTTCTGAGGTACAATCCCATAACGCTCGCCGAGCTCCACCAAAGGATTCGGCCTCGTTTACGGCCGCCGCCGCCGCCGCCGCAGCGGCTGTGAACACGCAGGCAAATGTCACCGCCACTTGTCTCGACCCCGTCCTGTCTATTTTAACGCTCATCCTTAACCTCCCTTTAGATAGCTAGATTGCCGGAGATGACATGAAATTACAGGGAAGTCGAGTGCAGACTGTTAAATGTCAAGAGAGACAGAAGAGGGGAAGGTGGAAAGAAAGAGGAAGAGTGAAGGCAGAGGGGGGGCAGGAGAATATTAGAAGACCAGACTGGGAGGACCGAGGCAGACGAGCGGAGGGCGAGAGGAGAAAGTTTCAGTGTGTGTGTTGGAGTGGTTGACATTTGAGCCGAGACCAGATTGGTGCTTGGAGCTTAGTCCCTTCGCTTCAGGCTCTCTGTCAGCTCATTTACAGCGCTGAGAGACCAGAGGAGGAGAGGGCAAGGAAGCTGAAAGCAAGAGAGTAAAAGGTTAGAGGAGATAAGAGGGGGGGAGGCACACAGAAAGTTTATTTTAGTTACTTCTGGAAAACAAAACTGAGAGAGAGGATGTAGAAAGTAAAGAAAAGGGAGGGAGATAGGAACAATTAAAGCTGCAGAGACGTCTTGGTCCCCACGTGGCATTAAGAGGCTTCAGCTCTGTTGACTTTAATGTGCAGAAGCCTCTAATGTGCAATCAGGACACTGCCCACAGCGCGCTCGTGCCAAGTCCAGCTGTTCGGGGCTCATTTATGCTAAATAGTACCAAAGGGCAAGGAAGAGTTAGAAAGAATGTTCAATCAGCGGGTTTGATGGTGGCGCATGCAGAACTCTGGGAGCAGCTACACAGAGAGAAACATAAAGGAAGAGCAACTGGTATCATCCTGGAAACAGGTTTGAAGTTTCAATTCAACACAGGAATGACGAACAACCACAGACAGGACATTTAATGTGTGCATACTGATCAACCTCAACATTAAAAATACCAGTGTAATACATTGTAGGTCCACCTTGTGCCACCAAAATATCTGAAACCTGGGGGGGGTGTTCTGGGGTATCTGGCACCAGGACATTGGCAGCTGTTCTTTGGGGTCCTGTTGGTTGCAGGGTGGCTCCTACTTGGATCTGGATCTACTTGGAAGGAGTGGTTGCTCCAACAGATTGTAATCTGGGGGGTTTGGACCGTCATCAACATCTTTAGAGCTTTATTGTGTTCATTGAGTTGCTCCAGAGCAGTTTTTGGACGTGAACATTGTCCTGCTGGCGGAGGCTTAGTTACTTAGCTACGCGCTAAAGTAACTTTTACAAGAACATGAGGCTATTGTTTTATTCCATCTTTTTCCCCTCAAGGTCTTCTTGTCACACCACTGAGTGTAGATTTTGTAATGATTTTCAACAAGTTGAACCTTGAACCTTGTACAAATCTGATTTACTACCAAAAGTGAAGTAGCTGCCAACACCCTGCCATGTATGCTGCTGCAGTACATGGCCATCAGTCCAGATTCTGACTTTAAGGCAGAGCAGAAAAACCAGGAAGATAAGCGCAGTGAGCAGCAGTCTCTGTGGCCTTGTTTTGTGCACACTGTCAGCTGTCAAGACGTCTCGGCAAATCAGGCCGGAGCCCTGCACGCTCGTTATAATTGGCCATTAAAGTATCATCACGAGCACAAAAGAGCATAAGTCTCCTCGCTTGCCGATAGAGAGATACACACTTGGCTGTACAATGGGAGGGTTTTTTTTTTCAGGAGAGCTCAGAGGCCTGAAGCTTCCCTGGAGCTCCCGGATGAAGAGGCAGCTCTCCCTGCCATTGCAGCCCAGTCAGGGGCCACTAATCTGGGCTACACAGCCAGGGAGCAGGCCTTGGAGTAACTCCAGCGCCTTCAAATTGGACAAAGAGAAGCGTTATGTGTGCATACTAATGCAGCCGCTCACACACGCGTGTTGTTCCCTCATAATATTCTGTACGTGTGGCGTCATGAATTATGCACATGCCAGTGCACAGGTGTTCAGCTGTCATGGGTGTAATGTATAAGTTGACAGATGTTCAATGACAAATCCAAGCACCCACACACACACAGACACACAGACACACACACACACACACACACACACACACACAAGCACACAAGGATAGAAGTGCTGAGCTATTGGCTGCCAGTCAGTAAAAAAATGCAGTGCTGCTGAGTACAGAGCAACCTCACCACTTGGCCCGCCAGCATTACTGCAAAGCACCATTTAACCGTGTGTGTGTTTGAGTGTGTGTGTGAGTGTGTGTGAGTGTCTGTGTCGGTGCACGTGCACGTTGTGCGTGAATACATCCAGGTAGGCCAAGTCTGTAGGTGTTGATGAGTCTGCAGTTGGCTGGACTTTGTGAGGCTACATGTGGCGTATGTGTGTGGGCAAAAAATTTTTTATACAAGTGTCCATTTAAACGTCACAGTGTGTCGAGTGTGTCTTGTTGATCCATCTGAATACAGAACAAGACAGAATTAGAGGCTACACAAGGACAGCAGCAGGCGAGTCCACCTCGGTCATAAAATACATGATAAATACAAAAAAGCAACGCCACATATTCCTGGCTTAAGAGAATTTACAATCTGCCTTACTGATGCATTCTGACATTATCATATAACTGAGGTTCTTAGGTACTCTGTGCAGTCTTTGTCGAGCGCACACATCCAAAAAGTGTTAAATGGGCTAACAACTCATACGTTCGTGATGCACTCTCAATTTTAAAACTCTATTTTCAAATCCACACTCACTGAGCTCTGGGCCAGCGTAACATCTCCCATCAAGTATCTCCACTGTGGCAGAAATGTTGCACAAGAGAATCAAAATTGAAAGTGAACAGAAACCTGTAGATAACGCTGCAAATACACAAAATGAATGTTTATCAGCCTCGGATATCGGCTCGTCAGGGTTACCTCGACATGATGGAGATGAAAATATGATTTTACTGAACAGCTGCAGAGGCATCAGTCTGTAAAAATCTGACCCGACCCGGCCTCCATCTACCCTCCCGATGACTTTCTAAAGTTTAAGAATCCCCCGAGGTCTCAGTGGGTCTAAGAGAATATTCTGTGCAAAATAACTTCCCTGGCTGAAATGTAAAAAAGCCAAACTAATGGTATGCTAATGGTCCATTTAAAGACATTTTATAATTCCATCTCCCTGAGTAGAATCGTAGAAATTTGGGAGAAAAGAAAAAAAACAGTATCATGTCACAGAAGGACTTTAAACTGGTGTGAACATTAAAATGAAAAAAACAAATTGAAAGAAACAAAGCAAATAAGACAAAGCATTCAAATTTAATGTCGCTTCATCTACACACAGACAAATAATGGCAACAGTGGTTTACTAGAAATAATATCATCAACTGTGTAATTTGATCTTCCCAGATCTGTTCTTTTTGCAGCAGTAGAGGATGGAAACATACATTCATTTCCATTTTGTTTTGCTAATTCTCTGGAAATTCTGTTAGAGAGCCCATAAAATATACACATTTACAGGAACATATTTACATGCTTCACTCTGTTTCTCTGCGTATAGGTTGCAGCTTTATCAGAAACAAACAAAATGATGGTAGACTTTAAGGAAGCCGCTCATTCTTTGTTTGAGGATGTGCCAAACCAGTCACCAGGCAGGCATTATTTAAAGTGTTCGATGGTGACGTCGGTTCCCCAGGATGGAAGTTTGCTCATTTACCCAAGACAGCAAGAGTCTGCGCCGGACCCTCTGTGGACGTTTGTGTGCAGCCCAAAATGAGTGAGCGAGCAGACTGTATGCACCGCAAGTGCACAAATACACATGCAGGGAAAGCAAATGGTGCTCAACACAAATGCTTGTTACGAGCAAAGGATGCGCGTGGAGATTTGCCATCAGCCGCTCCGTTTTAAGGCATCATTAAAAGGGTTGTGATTCATTGATGGTCCCCAAACTCAGTGGGAAGTTCCAGATTCTCCCCAAAAAATCTTGTGTTTTCTGCTCCCACTGTGCTTGGGACAGGAAGGAAACAAACTTCTTCAGCAGGCTGCTTCATAGCACAGCAGACCAACGGGCACAATCCATCCATCCATCCATCCATTGTCTATACACTGCTTCATCCTCACTAGGGTTGCGGGGAGCTGACTTGGAGAACCCAGAGAGAACCCGCACTGCACAGGGGAGAACATCCACGCAGAAGGATCCCAGGTGTCCTCACCGGGACGCGAACCAGGCAGCGGTACTAATCATCGAGCCACCTTGCAGCCTCCAACCAGCACAATGCAATACGATATCATCAGTGTTTGCTTTGGAGATGTGGAAACAATGAATTGCCTTTTGAAATCTACTTCTCAAAGTGCTTACATTCACAAAAAACCTATATAACACACTAAAAAAATAGGAAAATCCCAAAAGTTTGTGCTACATTTGGATGGAAAGTTGTCTCGTGTCCCCTCGGTGTCATTAGCATAACTGAAATCGATACAGGACCTACTTCCTGCAAGGTTCTGCTCTTGAGCTGACAATTATGCATAATCCCCTTGTATTCATTAAACTACAAAAAAAAATAAAAAAAACATCAATTAGTGTAACTGACCCCATGTGGCGATTATGGTGAAGAGGAACACTGTGTCATCTTCCTTTAGTTCTCGTGGGAGGCCAGTCTTAAGCCCCCACAGAGTCCTCCCATCCCGTCCCCTGCTACAAGAAAGAGCAACTGGGCTCTGGAGGAACCACAGACTGACAGATGGACAAAGAACAGACACACACACACACACACACACACACACACAGACAAACATGTACCATCAGGGCCTGGAGAGCACCAAGGGGATGAATGAGTCTCACATTTAATTATCTACCTAATGGCCTCAGTGCAGCGTCATTACAGACAAGAAGGGAGAGAGAGAGGGGAAGATATAAACTGATAGAGAGGTCATCAGAGGAGGACGGGGGCGCGAGTTTCAAGCTTTAGCCTCTGTATGACACAGAAAGTATGTATAATTATTATGAAGACGAACAACAAACAGAGGTGAGATGAGCAGTAAAGACAGACTGTGACCTCCTGTGGACATGTTGACTAGTCAGCTAACATTGTCCCACAAAAACTACGATTCCAATTTGCACATTTTGTACAGTTAGTTAATTTTTTAATTGTATTTAACCTGTTCAGCCCTGAGCTATTTTTCAGGCCTCTGCTTGAAAATGACATACCCATAATAACAACAGTTTATCTCTGCAACCACAAGGTCTATTTGAATAATTCTTGTGTCATAATAAAAGGAAAATTTGTTCAGATGTGTAAATATCTGTGTATATGTTACTGGTTCAGAGTAAATGAAGATGGCACACAGCACAAATGAAACAATTTCAGGTTCGCCTTAAAAAAAGAAGCACTTTCAGGATAATGATGATCTTTGTAATGATCCAGCTGCAGCTCTAAACCTCTCCCAGATCAAAACACAACATGTGAACATTCTCTCTGCAGAGGTTGACTCTGATAAAGTGAAGCAGAACAACATCAGAGAGTTTTTAGTCCAGACAGTTCAGGCAAGCTCACATTCTGGCTCACTGGTGACCACCTGAATGTTCTTATGTACAAACTATATATTTCACTTGTAAATCACTAATGGTGTTCAATACATCCAAATACATCAGTTTTTAAATTTTTTGAAAATCCACCCAGACTGCTGTCTGTGTTCCGCGTCCTGATGCTGATCAGACTGCTGTGAAGCTCCTGTGGTGACGCAAGGCTATATCTCTATCATGATTGGTCGATTTCCGTGATTGACACCGCCTTTCAATCATCAAAGCCAATAGAATATAGCGATTGCCACCAGCATGAGATTGACAGCACTTTTAGCCAATCAGAATCAGCAGACCGCCATCTTGAAGATGAGCCGCTTGCTGTTCACTCCATAGCTCCCTTCGGCTAAGGGAGCCTCCAAAAGACGCCCGGAATGATTTCAGTGTAACACAGGAAGTAGTACTAACTAATTCCGATGTGGATTTTCCGCTGTAACAAACTTTTCATGGCAAAACAGCTAAGGTAAAAGACATTTTACAACTATAGTTTGATGAAACGATTTGGGTTTTTGCTGTTCTTTGGGTTATTTCTCGCTGATGCTTTGGTTTCAGAGAGCTTTGATGGACATGTTTGTTAGTTGTGGCTTCTGTCATAGGACAGCACATGGCCCTGCGCAGCCGGAGTTACAACTCTGAGCTTCAAAACAGCTCTTCAGGAAACCTTTAGAAGGTTCATCTGTGTTTATATGCAATGACTGGTTAAAATATGACCCACACTGACGAGCACAAAATTGAGAATGCAGTTAAGTTGCATAGTAACATGTACGAGACATGCCTGCTTACTGCCTGTAATGTTTCATATCATCACACACACACTATATATAAGCATGAATACTGTGTGCATGTGTTTGCAAAGACCTTTATGGTGCATCATCCTTTAATCACAACACTTCTGTTTCCCATAAAATTGATAGAATCCTGTTTCTCTTTTGGACAAATAGTTTTTTTTTTGTGCTTTTACTTAGTGTCTGTTATCACTGTGGTGCTTTAAATCCCAAATCCTCTCCAGATCTCAGTCTCTCTCTCTCTGTCTTTTTTAAAAGAAGTGTAATTTCTCTTTCACTCTGCATATTGATGAGGGGATTAGAGATTAGAAAGATGTAGGGCTGTGATCATGGAAAAAGGAGGGAGTGACAAAAACGAAATATATTCCAGATAAGAGAGGGTGTACACATCCTTAGCATTTCAAAGTCTTAGCATATTAAAGCAGTAATTAACTCATTTCTACCAGACCACCAGATCATTGAGCAGTTTCACACTTAAGATCTGCACACAGTCGAAATCAAACAGAGAAGGAAAAGAACGACCACATGTCCTACCCTGCACCATGTAGCTTTTGTACTCCAGCCATTACAAACCGTTACAGGAGAGATTTTACACCACATATCTGTCTGTGTGCTGGGACCAGTGCATAATGATGCCCTACGCTGGGCTCTGATTGCAGCTTTTAGGAGTGATGGCTGACCTTTAGAGCACTGATGCATGTTCGTAAGCTCTTTTGGGAAGGAGGGCCGCCTAATCGTCCTCGCGGTGGTCATTGATTTTCCGTCAGAACTGCATTGTTAAAGATGTATTTTTTTGACTGATCACTTTATATGTAGGGAATCTCATTTGTACCGTGTAAAGCGAAAAAACGCTCTCCGTGTGGTTTGGAATACATAAACAGCTTCAGGGCGGCATGCTCGCCGCCGCAAAGGCCAGGATGCTCAGCAGTAGCTGTTATTAATCGCTATAAGGTTTCTTTTTTTTTGTAATCAGACGTGTCGTCATCAGCTGGTGGTTTCCTGGAGGCGTGACCCGCCTGGCAATCTGTCAGATTTACCCGACAGGCCACGCCTCCTGCCGCCCGGTGGTCTCTGATGGAGAGCGTCCCATGTGTGGGACAACATGAATGCCCCCTCATCATGGTTCATGGTGTCTTTGGCTCGCCTCCTGATTTCTATGGCCTCCTTGATCCAGCTTTTAAATGTGTTGCTCTCCGATGCGATGATCTTTGCGTTGTCCTGGTCCATAATGTGGTTGTTTCTTTTACAGTGGTCTGATGTGGCTGATTTTAGATTCACCTGATCTGTTTTTTCTTTTTCATGCTGTCCCACACATAAGACGCTCTCCTGCAGAGACCACCGGGCGGCAGGAGGCGTGGCACGTCGGGCAAATCTGACAGATTACCAGGCGGGTCACGCCTCCAGGAAACCACCAGCTGATGACGACACGTCACCACAGACGTCAGTGACGATTCTGAGGAAGACTGAAGTGACAGTCGAAACATGTCAAAGGTAAAAACAGCTCCTACCTAAAAAACACTCACTGTCTGATAAAAAAGAAACCTTATACCTATAATCAGAGAAGACAAAATGAACCTAATCAAACTTTTATTAATGCTTGACAGCTTCCACGAGCCGATGAGAGTATTTGCCACAAATCCTACACTTGAAATTTAAAGGTGACCTCACTGCAGTTTCTATTTTCTTTCATTTTTTTTGCTGGCATTTTGAATCTTGAGGACACGTTAACAGCAAGGTCACCGCAGCTGACGCGGAACCGCTGGTGGGTTGATATGGGGCAATAACGGACTCATCTGCAAAAGGTCCCCCTGCTGAGGCTGTTCAATGGTCCATCAGGCGGACCACTTCCAGCATCTGTCAACATCTTTCTGCAGTGAAAAAACAACCTCCCCCTCTGTTTTACATATTTCCAGTTTTTACAGAGACTTTGAGCTAAACAGTCCCTTTACGACGGTATGATTTTAAAGACCTTGCACTCGGCGAACGCTCGGTTGCATCAAGGCGTCGTTTTAAAGAGGCCTCACTGATAAAAGCCTTGTCTGTTTTGTTTTTTTTTGAGATCTCGGAGTGACAGACTGTAGCAGCCACATAGTCACAGGGTGAAAAGGTGACCTGGTGGAGGACAAACAGCAGCTAGTGCTTACTTTGACGAGGACGTCTCCTCGGGGGGCTTTTCTTTATGTGTGATCAGCACTTGGCCGTTCGTGACTGACATACTGTACGTATGTGTGCAGAGCAAAGTTGAGCTAAATCCAATTTTTCAGATCATGGAATAATCTTCATAAATTAATAGGATTTACAATTTTATCATCGATTTATATTTATCAAAAATATTTATGAGTGTTTCCATGATGTTTTATTTCACTGTTGTTGGTGCCAAATGTCTTGTTTTTTAAAATATTAACCTTGATTAATATTAAGCTTATTAACTACGTGTGCTTTAACTCGGTCCAAATTAAATGGTTGTTGCCAGAATTATTATCTTTTTATCTTCCTCACTTTTCTCACTAGAGCAGGGGTGTGCAATCCTGGTCCTGGAGGGCCACAGTCCTGCATGTTTTAGATGTTTCCTTCTTCCAACACACCTGATTCAAATGATCAGCTCATCGTCAAGCTCTGCAGAAGCCTGATAACGATCCTGATCATGTGAATCAGGTGTGTTGGAAGAAGGAAATATCTAAAACATGCAGGATTGTGACCCTTGAGGACCAGGATTGGAGACCTCTGCACTAGAGACTACGTAAGAGCTAGTAATGGGGTTGTGATCATAATATGGACTATGATGTACGACTACGGCGTCCCTGTTCAGGAACCATCCATCAGAGAGACTGCCTGTTACATGTGAAAACCATGTGTGCACATTGTTTACACCTCTGTCATTTTATGTATGAGGCAAAGCAATAATGATTTGAGAGCTTGTGGTCATTTGTCCATGTATTAGCTTGGTGTGAATCACCACCCAGTATTTTAGGTCCAGTGCTGGGCTAACTGAGGATAACACTGCAGCTGCACCGGTTGTTATTCAATCGTACCAACTGTTAAATGGCATTTCTTTGATCAAAATAGGAAAAAAAAAAACAGTCACGACTCCTAGCAACCAGTATGGCAGCTTTAGTTTTAACTGGGAGTGACGTTGTCACGATGGTGACCATTAATAGAACCCCAGACTGAGCACAGAAATCAGGATACTTTTTGTTCTCTGTGTAGCAAATTAAACATCAAGCCTCAAGCCGGCCTTTACAGAAAAGCCCTTTTTCTGACACACTCTCCGATCTGTTCATCTGTTGCTTGGGTGTAAATGGTCACTTTTCCATAAAAGTCGAAATGGAAATCACACAAAACATCACGACGAACGCGGAGGACACTGCTGCATTTTGCCCAACAATTTAGCATCAATTACAAACTAAATAGAACTTTACTGTGATGAAGACGGATTAATGATGCTCCCCGATAAGAAATGGTTTGACAAAACATTATTAAGAGTTGCAGTTCAGTTTTTTGGGTGGCGCGGCTGGTAGCACTGTTGCCTCGCAGCAAGAAGGTCGCCGGTTTGCATCCGGGTGAGGACACCCTGGATCTTTCTGCGTGGAGTCTCCATGTTCTCCCTGTGCAGTGTGGGTTCTCTCCAGGTTCTCCAGCTTCCTCCTACAAGTCCAAAAACATGTTGAGTGAGTTGTTGCGCACATTTACGCATGTGGAGCAAAGGGATCGGTCGGAAACAGAAAGTCACACTGTGTACTTTTCTTGGTGGTAGAACGGTTTTCCTCTGATTGTAAGGTTGGCGGTTCGATCCTCGGGCCCTAAACAATCGAAGTGCCCTTGGGCAAGACACTGAACCCAAAGTTGCTCCCAATGGCAGGCAGCGCCTTGCATGGCAGCTCTGTCACCATTGGTGCATGAATGTGTTTGTGAATGAGAAGCACATTGTAAAGCGCTTTGAGTGCCGCTAATGTAGAAAAGCTCTACATAAGTGCAGTCCATTTACCATTTACATGTACACGGTTAGTACATGCAGTTACTAAGCTACAGAATTTAGTTTTATGATTATTAGTGCATTATTGTGCACTTGATGATCTGAGACATATCCTGCGTGCACGGTGGCTCTCTGTTACTTTAATAAGTCTGAATAAAGCCACGAGATACATGAAACTAAAACCGACAGAACGGCATCACTTCAACGGACTGATGAAGCCGGCAAAGAGCTGAAGAAACCACCCAACCTGGTGTACAAAGATGTTTACTGACATCTTCTGTTTCTGTCTCTCGCCACATAAACACTCATTAGTCTTGCCACTGGTTGCTTTTGCTCTACTACTGCTCGCCTTGTAAGTTTGCCCTCGTCAAACATGTGCGCAGAATGTTGAAAGTAAAAATCAATCGTTCCCACCGCTTCATGTGTCTGTTGCCATTTTTTCAGTGGCCCACCTTGTTCTATTCCCTGCGGTCCATCACCGGTGAGGACCTGATGTGAAAAGAGACGAGTGGGCATCGAGCGGACAGCGTGAACGTGACCCAGATGCACAACGAGCGCCTTGACTCCTGGGTGGCGTTGCTCTCCAGTGTCTTAAGGCCACTTGACCTTCCTTGTTCTGTTTTGCAGTAGCACAGGGACAAGGTTAAATCCAATAAGATTTTGATAAACCTCGCCGCCACCTCCGCTGTGCCTCCTCGGTGTGCTTCTGTCTGCTGCTGGGTGTGAGATAAAGAAAGGGAGACGGACTTGGTGTGACTAAGTGTGCTGGAACTAAACAGCAGGTGCATTACGTGGAGGTATTCTTTTGTCATTCCTTTTATTGGCTTCAAATGGAGCCCGTCTTTCTGTGTGTTGTCTGGTTTTGGTACTGACGCCATTAACAAACACTTTTCTATCTTGAAAAACAAAAAGGCAAGAAGTGTGAGCGCCTGTTGCAGCTTCATCAGTAGGAAAAACCACATGCAAAATAAACGACAATGGAAAGACATCATGTACACTAGTTTGCTTAATGTGACAACCCTTAAACTAACCAAACCCATCCATCTTTGTTGACACTAGATTAGAGCGAGTCTGACTCACCAGATCCAGACTTTGTATAAGCTTACAGTATAAGCCTGTCACATCCTCTGTGTATTTAATGTGGCTTTCTCCTCATCCTCCAGTGTTTTACTGTTTTCAGAATCCTCTTCGCTGACAGAGCAGCAACCTACAAGCCTGACATTTTAGCTTTTGCCAAAGCTTTGTGTGCTGCTTGTTGTTTTTGTGGTGAATTAGTCATGTTAATGGCAGTGCTCTCCTCCCTCCATGCAAATGTTACACCAAAATAACGCCTCCCTCTAAAGATGATGACGATCGATTCAAAGAAATACAAAGAAGCCCCCTGTAGCAGCGTCGTGGACCAAGCAGTCAAAGCACAAAAACACAGGTTTAAAGTTTACAAAAGACTAATTTATATTTTCCAACAAATAATAAATGTTGCAAAAAAAAGTACTGAAATCTGAGTTGTAGGGCCCTTTAAAATAGGTAAATAAAATATAACTCTACTGAAAAATAAGGCGAACAAAACTGGACATTAACTCGACTAACAGACCTGGGTCAGCATATATTCTGGCTGATCAGACCAAATCTAACGCATGGGGGGAAACTATATAGGCAACAACTAAAGCTATATACAAAGAAACCCAAACCTCCCCCCATGATGTCAGAGCTCTTGGTCTGGTCCGTGAGAGAGCCTTCACAATAAAACCACGCTCCGCCCTCAGCCCCGTCTTCTGTCAGCCTCCAACCAGGAACAGCAGCCAGGTAACCCAAAGAAAATGAATTAATAGCAAAGTGACAGACAATGTAAACTAAACGTGTGTCTCCATCTAGAAAACAGTGGTGTCAAAGTGTTCCTAAACCAACTTTTAATGTGTTTGTAATTTAAGTGACAAAGTAGCTGAACATGTGCTGATGGTGTTTGTCAGTGCAGGCAGGGCCGTCACAAGCAGAACCACAGTGTGGTCAGACGGGTCTTCAGCGCTGTGAGGACAGGTCCGGCTATGTGAGACAAGCTGAGTGCATTAGTTGGTCTGTCGTTATTTGTAGCTACAGTTATAATTAAATGATCTTTTAAACCAACTTTCAAGCAAAATTGTGGTTCCAGCATCTCTCTTGAGACCAATGTGGAGATACGCAACTTTCCTGTTTTGCAAACTGAATATATTTGAGGCTTCGGGCTTTAATAAAAACAAACACAAAAGCAAAAATTTGGCAGTAAACTTTTTTTTTTGTGATCAAATTTTTATTATATTTTAGATGGGAAAAATAAAGTCAGGCATATGTACCTTACAACAATAAAACAGTATGTGGGAAGTTACATACCTGTATATAGAGACATACAGCTAGAATAACACAAGTAATAACCTTAAAACAGAACAAAACAAAACAAAAAGAGAAAAAACAAAACAAAACAAAACAAAACAAAAAAGGAACATTCCCTGGATCCAGAACTACAAGCCTCAGTCAGACCTTACACCTGAAGCCCACGAAGGCTCATTAGAAGAGAGTCTTTATAGCAGAGTCTGTAGCTCCGTGGATTCTGGCTGTTGATAACTCCAAATAAACAATGTCCAAATATGTCAGAACCCAGGCTCGGAAAGAGAGTAAGTGTGGAGGTTTACATCGTGTGGTGACTAGTTTTTTCCCAGCTGTAAGTCCAGCTAGCAATGCTAGACGGTAAACTTTAAAATGTCAAATGTTGATGTCATTACTGCTAATTCTCAATGACAGCTTGTGATGATGAAATGCCCTTGTCTGAGAATAATAATAATACAATACTAGTTATGTTGATGGATAATGAATAGGGTGTGTGTGAGTGTGCTTGGTTGTCTGTCTCTAAGTGTAGCCCTGTGATAGACTGGTTACCTGTCCAGGGTGTCTCCTGCCTTCACCCTGAGTCAGCTGGGATAGACTCCAGCCCCCCATGACCCTGGTGAGGACTAAGCGGTGTATAGACGATGGATGGATGGATGGATAATGTTGGATGACTGTTTCTTATTTCAGAAACTTTCTGGTAATGCGTCTAAATTTTAAAAAGAACAGTAAAACTTGCTGCTCTTCTCTGATTTGTAGATCATTTCTGAATGCAAAGCTTGTGGCTAGTTGTGTTTAATATGACTCTAGCCCCTCTGCTTGGAGGACTTTGTCCCCGACATGCACAGCAGGTCATATCTACATATTTCATGCATGCACAGTATTGCTGAGCATGTACAGCTGTAGCTGCTGCTTGGACACAGATGTTGGGCTGCATGCGGACATCTGCAGAGGCATTTATTTAGGCATGTATTTATGTAACGCAGATGCAAAAAGCACAACACTGATCGTAGTCAGACAGGTTTACATTGTAGTGATTTCATGATGCTTATATTTTTATTCCACTGTAACTGATGGACTTTCTTTCATGTCTTAGAAACATGATCATCTTGATATTCCATCTGTTAGCTATACCCCGCTTAATCCTCACTAGGGTCGCAGGGGGGCTGGAGAAGCCACAGAACCTGGAGAGAACCCACGCTGCACGGGGAGAACATGCAAACTTCATGTAGAAAGACCCTGGGTATCCTCACCAGGACATGAACCGGCAACCTTCTTGCTGCGAGGCAATGGTACCAACCACCGTGCCACCTTGCAGCCCATCCTGATATCCATCCATCCATCATCTATACACCGTTTAATCCTCACTAGGGTTGCAGGGGGGCTGAAGGAAACCGGAGAACCCAGAGAGAACCCACGCTGCACGGGGAGAACATGCAAACTCCACACAGAAAGATCCCGGGTGTCCTCACTGGGACGCGAACCTTCTTGCTGCGAGGTAATGATGCTAACCACCGCTCCACCTTGCAGCCCATCTTGATATCCATCCATCCATCCATCTATTATCTATACACCGCTTAATCCTCACTAGGATCATGGGGGGGGGCTGGAGCCTCCATCTTGATATTGCACGATAAAAAAAAAAAAAAAAGTTGCTCATATTCTCTTTTGCATTTACATAATCTGATTAAATCACCATATTTTAAAAATCTGTAAAATAATCATCTGCCGTTGCATCCTTTCTACATCAATCTCGACGGCAAATTGTGTATGAAGAACGGCTTCAGACGGATCTCTGGCACAATCCCCAGATATGTCATTTGCTTCAGCAGCCGTGGAGCGTAATGCGTTTCGACTCCCCGTGTTTGCTCATAACTCACTGCCCTTCATTGTTGAGTGGCTTAAAATTCAAGTAGGCAGGGGAAAAGGTGCAGCGTCTGTTGAAATGCCAAAAAGTTGGCAGTTTTAGTGTCCAGACAAGGAGGGGAAGAAAAAAAAGGTTTTGAAAGACAAAAACTCAGCACCTGGTGAATGAACTTTTGAGGCATTGGCATTCTTCATCAAAGAGATTTAACAAGCGCTTGTGTAGTAATATTACTTTGAAACAATATGTGAAGAAGGCAAACGATTTCTAGCTCCTACTTTCACATCACTGTACCGGCCTGTGTGCAATAAGGAACAATAAGAACTTGTGTTTCGTTGTACACAACACGCTTTACGTTCCCTCGCAGAATGAATTTCAGTAGAAATAAGGGGCTGGAGGCCTCGTCTCTGCCAAATAAAAGAGCTTAACTACAATAATTTTCAGGAGTGGCTTCACCATTCAGCAGAGGTTGGTAACTGCCAACGGAAAGGAATAATTTCCTTGAGTTTATTAGCTTAATTAAAGGCAGTGTTTGTGGCCATTGCTGTGAGAGAAGGGGATAAAGGAACAAACATGACTCAGATCTAAGAGATAAACAAACAAAGAGATGGGACTTTTAATTTTTTTTTTCTTCTTCCAGGAATTAACTACGTGTGTTTGCTGCTATTGCTGCTGCCTCAGAACTCGATAAGCTCCACTGAAGCAAACGTTCACTTCAGAGGCAACAACAGCAGCGATGATGGGGCTGCAAAAAGCCAAGGTAAAGTAATCGTTAGAGATAGTTCTGATGATGATTACCATCCCAAAACACAGCAGCTTAATATCGTCTGCAGTATGAAGAGGTCAGCTCTGTGTTTTCTGTCAATAATCACTTACTTTTGTGCATACTCAGCATTAAGATGAATCAACTCTGAATAAATTATAGAGAATATGGTGTGAAACATAAGAATGTAAAGCCTTTTTTTCAGTCCTCTAAATCTAAACGATGTCCTTTGACAACAAACAGGAGGTGTTCCTGTTACAGTATGCAACATAAATGTGGCAAAACCTCTGCAGATATTTAATAAGCACATCCCGATTGTTATGTGAATAAACGTCATATTATTCAAAACTGCACCACCGTACATTAACTGCAAAACTTCTGAGTTGAACAGTTGATATTTACTCACATGTACAGTCGTCCTCAGATGTATTCATATCCTCCCATTAAAGAAGGAATCAAACAGCTTCAGTCACTGAAATAAGCTGAAATTGACAAAAGTAATAATAAATACAAATGTAATGAACATCATGACATTAGTTTTGAATTGTGGTTCAACAGAAATAAAAACGGACCTGTCAACTAATATTTGCTGCTGTCAGGTGTTTTCTGTACCTCTCACCTGTTGACAGGTATTTTTGCCCACTGCTCATCTGCTCATCTGCTCATCCATCCATCCATCCATCCATCCATCCATCCATCCATTGTCTTCCACTTATCCAGGGTCAGGTCGTGGGGGCAGCAGGTGGAGCAGGTCATTCCAGACTTCCCTCCCCCCGGTGATGCTTTCCAGCTCTTCCTGGGGGATCTTGAAGCATTTCCAGGCCAGCCGAGTTATAATCCCTCCAGTGGGTTCTGGGTCTGCCCCGGGTCTCCTCCCTTCTGCACCTGTTGACAGGTATTTTGATTTTGGCCCACTGCTAATCAGGAAAGTGGGCCATTTGTCTGGGACATTTTTTATTTTTTTTGATTATTCTTTTCACCCACAATTTAGAAGCAACGTCTTATTTCACTAAATTATAATTTAGCAAATTTTTATTTATTATTACTTTATTCAGATTCTAGTTATTTGAGTGAATTTTGCCTTTTCTTTAATGGAAGGGGATGAATACATTTGAGCATGATTGTACAATAAAAAGCTAACTTTTTAGATTTCCTGTAATAAAAACACAGGTACCACAGCAGGACATTCATGCAGCTACAATCAGTACAGCTTTGATTGCCGAGAGTCAAATCTTTTATTTTTTCAATACTTCATATTTCCAGTCAACCCTCCTCAGCATGAAGGATCCCAGTGTGGCACAAATTCATTCATCCCTTAAGGTTTCATTCTTTCAGCTGCCTTTACTGTTTCTTTAATATACCCCAAATGTCTTCTACTGGATTAAAGCCAGGTTAAATACTTGCCCAAGTCAAAGTTTTCACTTTTTCTTCTTTTGGAACTTGTGTGATTTGGCAGTGTGTTTGATTTTGCCTGGATTTTTCCTCTTCTGCCAAACCTCTGCAGACTGGGTGTCATCTTGTCAACCAGTGCGTGACACCTTTTGCATCATCACACTCCCACTATACGTACTTCACTGTCAGGACTGTGCATTCACTGTGGTAGTCCCGACTAGGTTCCCACCACACATGCCGGACCCCATCTGAGCAAAACAAACTGATCTCATCTGACCACACAATGTGCTCCCAGTATTCATGAGGCTTCTTTTCGTGTTCTTATTAAGTTTCATCTTGTCGTTATGTGCCAAAGAACAAGTAAGGACTTTTTTCCTTGGCTGCTGTCCAGCGGGGTTGATGCTATGAACTGTCCTTCACACTGTCTGAGCTGTCACAGTAACTCCAATTTCCATTGATAACCCCGGTGCCAAGTCTGAAGCACTTGCAAATCTATTTGTCAGAGCTAGATTGTGCCAGTAGTGCATTGTCTGTGGTGTCGGAGGAGGACGGCTGCTGCAGCTCTGATTAGTGGTACTATGGATTGTTTTGTACCCTGATTATTGCTGCATTTGACAGATTGTAGTTGATGCCAGTCCTCCTGGTCCCTTTTCCATATATGCAGAGTTTTTCACTGGAGAATCGATGCAGACGGACACGACTCTGAGAGAACTCTGCTGATTGGAAATCCCAGCTGTGCTCAATCTAGTTTCAGGGATCACAGCTTTCCTACTCGTATGTCACTGATCACACGTCTGTTGTTTTATATCCTTCATTACATGAGAGCTGATACAATTTTGAATCATTGACTTTTAAGTGATATTGCACAGCGACATCCTCACGTCTCTTCCAGACTGCATATCTTCATATTCAATCAGTTATTAGGCTCTTCGTAAGAAATGTACATTTTATGACCTGGTACCAGAATTCTGGTTTCAGGTCCAAACGACTGTATTCGACTAATCTACTCCTGAACTGCTAGAGCTGCAGGTTATGTCATGTGACTCGTGTTTGAGCAAGTCAAGACCCCAAAGGACTCTGGAGTCTTTTGAAGATCAATAGCATCATACTGGATAAGTGAATTAGGCAGTAACAGAGCAGTGTAATGGCTGACATTTATTTACTGTCATGAGATTAATGAATTGATTTGAACTCTGCTTGCAGGGACCGCGACACTCTGCAGGTTTCACCTCTGACATGAAAAATCAAATGA
>NW_007577946.1:319391-321089 GCF_000690725.1 Stegastes partitus | reverse complement strand
CGATGGTCGCTCCAAAGCGCATAATGAATTTCTATTTTCTTCACATGGCTCTGGGTCAACAGGTCCGGGGGCGTCTCTCTCTCTCTCTCTCTCTCTCTCTCTCTCTCTCTCTCTCTCTCTCTCTCTGGCACGCAAGCGCGCACACGCCTCCCGTTAAAATATTCATTTGCGACACCTCAAAGGGCCTTTTGCCTCCCACCTGTATCCTCCGGCAGAGAACACTGGAGCCGGCGGATTGTGGGAATAAACCTTAAAACATCTTTAAAAACTGATGTTCCACCAAATGTAAATCCTTACAGCTGGTGATTTTTATTTTTTTTTACACCATCTTTTCAGTCTTTAAAATAGATCAGTCGGACTCTCTGATCACACAGAGGAATCAGAGGAGAGCAGTCGGTGGCTCAGAGGCTGTCAGTCGCGGTGAAGAGCTTTTTTTTTTCCTTTTCTTTTTCTTTTTTCTTTTTTTATTCTCGCTGAGATGAAGTCACCCGCGGAGCCAGCCGGTGTTTCGTGCGTAAAACGCCGCAAATAAGAGTTGAGAAATCCCAAACATGCACCGGAGAGCCACCAAACAATGGCAACAGGCAGGTGAAGTCTCCAGCGCGTCCTCCGGTCCGACAGGCTTCACAGTTGTTGATCCGGCAAGTCGCGTTTGCGCCTCAGTTGAGGAATTCCCCGAGTTTGGAGAGACGAGTCCCGCATGGACACGGTAGTTTAAAAAACCCAAGCGTCGGCTGCTTTTTAGCCTGGGATTCATCAGAGGACGTGGCTTTTGGAGAGGCTTGTGGGGGGCATGAATTGAAAGTGGAGATAGAGAGAGCACACACAGAGGGGGTTTGCCAGGAGACATCCATTTATGTCTCTTTAGGTTATTCGTTTTCTGAAGGCTCCTGATATTATCCGGAGCTACGACGCCGACCTGCCACCTGGAGCCGCCTGTAACCTCTCCAGTCTCCGGGGCGCAGCGCGTCACGCAGCGCTGATGGAGACGTTACTCCGCTAGTCAACTTGGATCCGTTTTCTGGACCCTTCGTCGGTATCAATCCCACAGTTTTGAGATGGAAAGAAAAGACTGGAAAGGAGGAAAGACATGAAAGACACGTGGATTCCCGAGGCGCACCGCCGAGTCCGGTTTTGATGCGCGCAGGTGTCCAATTCAACAGCCAGCTTTCTTTCTGTCTCTCTCTCTCTGTGTGAACTGCTGTCACGTTTAAAGCTTTCCTATAGATTTATGTAAAAACATTGAAGAAAAACAAACGAAGAAGACGTTGAGCAGGAGTGCTTGGAACACAGGGATCGGATATTTGCTTTGGGTTTGAGGGGGGAAATCGCTCGGATATCAAACCTCTCCAGCGGAGACGCAGCGGAGGCTCTGGAGTTACAGCGAGCAGGGGAGAAGAATTTGGGAAGTAGAGCTTATATTTACGGATTACCAGGCTTTTTTCTTCTTCTCCGGAACAACTGTGGACGCGCTCTTCTTTGATGTCTGAAAAGGTAAGAGGAGGCAACCTTTTTTTTTTTTATTTTTTGCCTCTTCAATTCCTGTTGCTTTTATTCCATATGAACAGAATTATTAAGATCAAAGCACTGCTACAATGTGATCATTTATCGCCGATAAGGACGATCAATATGAAGACAAATCAATTCTTACAGAGGAATCAATGAGTGTTTGTTTCTACACAGTATATCACTTTTATT
>NW_007577946.1:302482-318918 GCF_000690725.1 Stegastes partitus | reverse complement strand
ACACTGAAGAAACTGCTCGATGATGCTGTCTTTGGATCAGTGGAATACTGGCATGGCTTTACGCAAATGTTTCTCCTCCTGTATGCACTGACTTTAAAGAAAGAAGGTGATCAAACAGTCAACAGGGGGCGCTCTTTCAACTGATTTAAAGCATCCTGCTGCCTCTTTTTTTCCCCCTTCAAATCAATGAGTTTATTGCTGCAGGTTAGATATGAGACCATTTGCTTCAAGGCATTTCTATATCGAGCTATAAGCAATGCACAGTAACAGTAACGGTGTCGTTGTTTGATCTTTACTTGATAAAATGAACTTAATGTTGAAGTGAATTCCTGGTGTAAGGAGGTGGGAGAAATGGATAGATAGAGACACTGAATGCAGTTTGTTTCCTAATAAACAAAGCATTTCATGTTTCATTGCCGCTGGATAATGTTGATTGAAAAGTAAAGAGGAGAGTAGCAATTATAATCCCGGAGGAAGGCATTTCATCTCATCACCAAGAATGATCAGACGGAGGGGTGTAATTGGCTCATTACTTGCTCCCCTGTGCATGCTTGGCCTGTCAGGAAAAAAAAAAAAAAAAAGGACAATACTTGTGACAGCGATGTGAAATCTCTGTCAAGACCTTCATATCACATGGTATCAGATTAGATTGTTTTACTTTATTTTGTTGTACTCAAATGGAGAGTTGTTGGACCCTCCTGCTCCACCTTCACGTTGGTGGTTTTGTACATTAGAGTAGCAGGCTGGTGACCGACGAGGCTTTCAGTGCAAACCCTCTGAGAGATGTGCGACTGGTGGGAGAAGGACTAAGGCTTTCATCTTACCACTGCTGCGGTGGCCTCAAGCAAGGCATTTAATTCCCCAACTGCCTGAGCCGAGCCGCTTGGCAGTAAATGTGCTGTCCTGGGTATCTCCCAGTTGTGAATATGCTGAACCGTGTTTTAGCAGAAGGACCACTGACACCAGGAGGGAAAGAAAAACAAAATACAACGCAGCTACTCTGGATAAAAAAATGTGTAGTTTCACTCAGTCACACGTGGGAGTTTGTCAGTGTATCTGCTGTCTGGCCTCTGAGCGTTTTGCTTCTTAGGTGTATCAATCAGCTGCCGTTATTAGATGGCAATCGCCTGCTTGACTGGGGTTTCCCATTTGTCTTGATTCCCAGAGATCCCACTGACCTTGAGTCTCATGTCAGTGCATCCTCTCTTCCCTCACTTCCTAAAGACGTTTATCTATATATCAATGATGCATCGCTGCTACCCTCATGTATCTTCCTCCTACACCAGTTTGCATCTGTTTATAAGAAAGCAGGCATTACTCATTCTGTTGGAAACAAATCGTCCATACAGACATATAGTCATATATTAGGCTCTTGTGGCATAATAAAGCATTGGTGACACATGTTGCTCCACTGGGATAACACACCAGTTTATCCCAGTGCTGTTCCACGCTACTGTGTCATTATGATTCACCTGCTTTGGAGCCCAGGAAGCAGAGGATGGCTAAAACAAAGCAAAGATTGTTCGTTTTCCTCTGTGGATGGACAGAGCCGGGCCAGTGGTGGCAGAAAACCCAGTGCCTGCATGTTTTTTTGTCAAAGTGATCCAACAAGAAATGGCTTCGATAAAACAGCCACTCAATCTGGAACTGGATTTGGTGTGTATTCCCAAAGGTATTGATGAATCCAGTGTGAGCTGAAATCCTGGCCCTCCAAAGTGAATTTGAAATGTACAAATCACAATGAGGGAGATAATGTGGGGAACAAGGCCAAATGTTGACATTAAAACCAAAACTGTGTTGTGAGTTAAGGCCTGGATCCCTCAGAGGATACTGCAATGGGGGCACGGGGGTGAACAAGACTGTGTGTGGTGAGCCAAGGCCAACGCCAAACGTTTTATTGTTGCCAAATTGCTTGTTGCAATGGGCCAATATTTAATTTCATTTGTAGTCCACTGCAGGTTGATGCATCCGTTGGCCACTTTTGTATGTATGAACATTTGAAACTAAACTCTATTTCACATCCTTAGACTCTTGATCATCCTGCAAGTACTTTTAGTGTAGTAGGAGTGAGTTACCGCAACCTTGCAGATGTTCTAGAAACAACCAAGAAAGGAGTGGCTTCATCACACACTGGACACAAGCGCAGTGGCCACAGCGGCTCATGGGACTTGTGTGGTTTTACTGTGGCTTAATGCCGGCTATAGTCCCTTCAGCTGGATGATCTCTGTGTGACTGACTGTCATGGCTGCTGAAGTGGAGACACGGAACCAGTCGACGCAGTTCTGCTCGTTTTAGTGTCCAGAATGCCCACGGCTCATCGTTGGCTGTGAACAGGGGGACAAACCTTCATTTTGCTGCTCGTTAAACACAGATATGTTGTTGGTGTTGTTCTTGGGACTGTTGCTAAGCTACATCTCGCTTAAAAAAAAAAAAAAATGGCTTTATTGTAACCTTTGCTTTTGGCTGCAGTGTCTTAAACAAGCCGACACTGAAGAAGTATGTTTAAGTGCGTAGGAGATGTATTAAACATTTTGGAAGAGCTGAATGATGGAAACTGCCGGAGGCATTGTTATGGAGACCAGCAAAGCACTTTACATTCTGACGCTGCAACTGGCCTGCAGCGGGAACAACAAGACCTGAGATACGCGTCTGTTTGAAGAGCACAGCCCATACTGTGCAATACACAGAGGACGGTGGGATATAATATCACCCTACAAATACAGAATGAGCATTTGAGAGAGCGACAGAGAGAAAACGTGTACCAGAACAAACACTCCCTCAAGGTCGCCAGCTCCCCCCCCACCGCCCCTGCTTCCATATAATCCGCTTATCCACTGAATCAACCTGGTCTGACACCATCTCTCCGGCCAAGGTGGTGGTGTCGAGGGGGTGAGGGTCCCAGGCCAATGATCGTGTGCCAGTCACAGTCAGTGGCTCGGGGGATGTGTGAGCTCGATGATGTCTTGGAGGAAGGGTAAACGGGGCGGCCTGGAGCTTGTTAGCATCTGTGCATCTGCTAAACGACTTTTGTACATTTCTAGAGATTTTCACGTCATTGTTACTGAGGGAATGTGGAGTTTTTTTTCACTTCAATTCAATTTTATTTAAGTAGCACAATTCATAACATATCCCTGCCTTCGCCCTAAGTCAGCTGGGATAGGCTCCAGCCCCGCTTCAACCCTAGTGAGGATTAAGGTGTATAGATAATGGATGGATGGACTTCACAACATATGTCATCTCGTAGCGCTTAACGACTTGCATAACGAGGGGGAGGAGCAACAAACCCCCAACTGAAACTGAAACTCAGGTACTAATGGCTCCTTTAGGATATAAGTATCTGGAACTCCCAACTAGTCAATCAGACCTGATGAAGCCTCTTGGATGAGCGGTGGAACATCTTCAAGGAACTCAATCTTTGAGAATAACCATGACCTGGATGACTGAGAATCTTCACAGACATATTAACATAGTGCGGTGAAGACCATACGAATTTGAACAGAGAACCCAACAATCCAAAGTTGGAAATCCTCCATATGAAACTCCATATGAGCAATAAGAAGGAACAACAACAAAAACAAAAAACCCTAATAGGGAGTGGGGGAAGGCAGCCATATGCCTCGACTGGTTGGGGTGAGAGTGGGGATGAAGGGCTTGGGGTGGTTTTTGCATTTCGCCTGCCTTGCATTTAATGGCACATCATGGTGTTCTTTACCACAGATGATGCTATGGGACAGTGTCTTCTTGTGCAGGTTCATTTAGTTTGGATGTCTGTGCTGGAGTACATATAGGGGACGCACATTTCCATCGAATGCAGATAACGGTAACGCAAAAATGCCACGCAAGAAAGAAGGAAAAGAACAATTGGCCATTTCTGTCAGATGAAACTGAGCTACATGACGTTTCACACTCTGATTTACAGGTAGCAAACAAAGCAATGTGGCCGTAACAAACAGGGAAAAAGACAATTACTGGTAATGCTAACATGGATATACACCAACAGGGCTTTTCCTGGCTCAGAATGGGTCTTTGGGGAGTGACTACACACAACAGCATGGAGGGTTGGTGCAGGTACAGTAAAGATGATGGGTATGTGTTACCTTATTTGACAGAAAAATATGCAATTCCCTTTTCTTTTTCCTGCCCATTTGATAAGACTCCTGGTTACAGTTCCTTTAGGGGGCACCCAAACCTTTTGTAGGGGTTGAACAAAGCAGGTTTTACAATAAAAAATACTTTAGCTTCAATATTTGCATCCTACATGTAGCTGTCTCAACAGAGCGCTTAGGTGTTTGATGCTATTTTCTTCAAACTGAATGTTTTACAATGATGATAAAAAAACAACAACTTCCTTTTACAAGATTCCCGTAATGATTCGCTTTGAGGCAAATTGAAAATTTAAATGCCAACATACTGTTTCTAAATGTTGTGGCCCGACTGAAAAATAGCAAAACACATCTATAGACATCACGACTGCATATTTAGCATTCAGGCACAGTGTGCAACAGTTTTTATTCCTGCTCCAGATAGACCTTGCATTGGATAAACATGCCATTATCTTGCTGCGCCGTGTGAGATGGAAATGCATTCAGTACATTCCAGAGAGAAGGGCTACTCTCCTCAGAACAGTGTCAGCCCTCTGTGGACGGTTGTCATACCTGTCCTGAACCGTGTCAGAACAAATCAGATCATCCCTTGCAGAGGAACACTTCCAGGTCGTCAGGGGATTGAAGTAGATGGAAATTTACTCAGCTTTCCAGGCCTGAGAAGTTGATATAAAGATTTAATGATGTTTAGATCTGGTGATTCGGGAGGTCAAGTAAGGCGCTCACCTCATTATGGTTGTTGTTTAGCAATGTGTGCGCGCGCATTGCATCATGGGATCAGGAAACAGCGTCGACTCTCCATGTCGTAAATTATACACAACCCCGCTGAAGTCTTTTTGACCCACTGACTCTGAAGGCTTCGCTGCCTGCACCGTTACAGATGCAACACATTTTTAAACACACAGGAAGAGTTCAGCGTGAGTTGAAGAGACCCTCCGGCTTTTTCTAAATGTAAACCTGTGCAGATGTAGGAAAAAAAGATGAGAGAGAATCGTATTACTTCTACATCGCTTAAGAGTTCTTACATTCAGGTTATGTGTCATTTCGGGCTGGTTCTGGTGTTTGAATGGCAGCCCTGCTACGAACATGAGCTCCAGGAGTGTTCGAGGCTGCCACACGGGTGCTGATTTAGTTCCTCTTGAGCCTGTAAATTTGTACTTTTAGCATGTTTTCTGTGAAATTTCCATCTGCCCCTGTCATCGAGCTCTGACTTGCAACTCCTTTTTCCCCTTTGCCAAGTGCTGTTAATGCAATAGTGCTTGCTTGTTAAATAACTTAGCAGTTTTTTTTATGTGTGTGACAGACAGCCCTTCAGTTTGAGAACCGACTGTTTTGCTTTTGTGGATGTCATTTACCGCGGCGTGTTTTGAGAACTTTTGGTGATTGTCAGACCTTAATAAGGCTGACACACACTACCTATTATTCGTGATTTAGCAACTGGGCAGCTCTTATGAAACAATTATGCTTTCAAAAATTGTAGATCACTCTGCAAACCTATGCAGAGAAGGGTGTTATAGGTAACCCTTGCAGAGAGACATGCGTCTAGCCACTGGTTTATCATTGGTTATTGGCTCATTGGTCGGTGGAAAGATCAATCCAGTTTTCTTTAATGCGTCTTTCCAATGAACACCAATGTAAGACCAGAGGTATAAAAACACTAGAAGAGAATGCAGTGTGTTTCAAACACTATAAAAGTCTTCAGTTTTGTTGAGCTTTTTTCTGCTGCAACATCCTTCTTATGTTCTTGCCATGGACAGCTTTACAACCCCTACTGGTGTCAAATATTCGTGGTAAATCCTGAGCTCGACCAGCGCAAATTTGCTCCAATAACTTGTGCAAACAGTGTGTGCAAAGCTGCAAAGGAGATTGCGCCGGTAAGAGGATCTCAACAAAATGTTTATGGGATGTTTTGACAAAACGAGGAGGAAAATAATCAAAGTTATACATAACAGGCATATATTAAACAGGCAGCTTGACATACAGGTATTTTCTGCTGTTTTAACTCTACATGTATTTAGTTCTTTTGGCTTTTGCACTGTAAATCAAACCTTCAGGGACATTATGGTTGATTTTTTCCACTCTTTTCTTCATTATTTAATGAACTGAATGAAAAATTAATGATTGTAAGAGCTGAGTTCTTTAATGTTAAACATAATTGTTAGTTGCACCGTTGTATGTGAGATACAGGACTTCCTTTTCTGTGAAATCTGTGCCTCTGCTAATCTTAATTATACGCTGAACAAAAATATAAATGCCCCATGTCAAATATTATTACCGTGTGGAGTTAACAACTGTAAATGAACATTTCCTGACATTTTATTGTACAAATAAAAAGTAATATTTCTCTTGATTTGTGTATAATTTTTAATCCAACCTGCTGTCAGTGACCATTACTCAGTGGGTTGTTTTTTTTACTCAGTGCATGGGTGGGGCATGTCCAGTGGGTGACCAGACAAAATGAGCAACAGCTGGACAATCCTTGGACTGGGGACAATAAAAGGCCACCCCAAAATGTCAAATTTTGTCACACGTCATTATGGCTCAGATGTCGCAAGTTATGGTGGCGTTTGCCTTTTGGATGTTGGGTTGTGGGCTGTCGCCGTGGGTGGTCGGTTCACTGTTCATTGTCCGTTCTTTGGCCGTTGGCGGTTTCGTTTTTCGTTTCCTGGCGCTTGTGCCTATTGCCCTTCTCCTTGTTGCTCGTGTGTGACGTGTGCCGACTCCGGTCCCCGCTTGCGGCTTGTGGCTCTTCGGTCTGGGGTATGGGCTGCGACCCGCGCCGCGGATGGGTGTTGTGGTTTTTTGTTTTATATTTGGCGTTTGTCTTTTTTTTTTTTGTATATAAAATAATAGTAGGCTTAAGGAAAAAAACAAACAATGCATTTGATGTGGAAGACATCATCTCCACTGATAACAAGATGAGCTGCACCGGGGCGTGTCTGATTCAGCAATATACTCTGTAAAAATGAAACAAGAGATGATGCCATGCGTTACTTTGCGTTACCTTTGATGATATCTTTTCAGGTTTTAGCCTGGACCTCCTGAATATGATAAACAGATTGGAGCATGGTGAGGGTGGCACTTGAAACTTGGAACTGAGATGGACCATGGAAGTGTTTCTGGGCCATTGACTGTCCTGTGATAAAACCCACCTGTTAATCAGAGTGGCCAGCTATTAAATATGCATAACTTTGAGCCTTAGTATTATTTAAACAGGTGAACTATCTACAAATGTACTAACTGTAAAATGGTCATGAATGGAGAAATTAGCGATAGAGACCAAAACTGTCTTTATTCCAGACTGTAAACATGTTTATTTCAGCTCTAAAGTTGTGTATTTTAATTAATGTGGGGGGTCTATGGGGGATTGAAGCCAGCCTCAAGTGGCCATTGGAGGAACTGCAGTTTTAGCCCTTTCATATTTATCTATTTTTTTTTTTTTGGAGGTTGCCACTTTATAACAACTAAATCAGAACAATGCACATATATCATGTGTTGTCGATCAATCTGCGTTGCCTAAAAACCCCGTCAGTCACTCCACAGCAGAAATGTCAATCAAGCAAGTCATACCCCCAAACATATCTTTTTAAGGCCTCATATCTACTTAATTATGTAATTATTTTTGGAACGACTACCAGCACACTGATCAAAAGAAGTGAACTGAGCTAATGACATCGTAATGGCTTATGGGGAAAAATGTAGTTACATAATATTTAGAGAGAAGCCAAGACTTTGTGAAAGGGAATCTACTGGAGCCAGCTTTCAGCCAACCTTAGTTTGTAGAACTTAAAGGTTTCTATGATTGGTGCTGGATTCACAGCGATAGATCAATCACAAGCAGTTATTTAATGTTGCGCATGGTGTAACACGTGCTGACCGATTTCCTGGCGGGAAACCTTATAACGCACGATGTACTCACGAAGCGTAGCGCTGGCTTTATGAGTTCGCCGGGTTGTTCATGCCACTACACTGGATGCACTCAGGAAGGATAGTGTGTTCCACATCAGCGTTGGAAGACAAATTGTGAGTTTTTTCTCCCCCCTCTCGTCCACCATGCAGCACTCAGAGCTCAGTGATGGGGAGCTACTGACCACACAAACAACCCTCAATCACTGCAAGGCTTACCGGGATCAATATGTTCTCATAACTCAGGGCCCCTGACCCTGACCACAGATCATTATTGCCCTCTGGAGACGAAGGCCAACACACATACACACATGCACACACTCATTCATGCACAGGTGTTGTCTCCGCTATGTAGCCAACCATCCCAAAAGCCTTTAAATATCCTTACGGGGAAGGTTGGGCCCACCTGCACACACTCACTAAAACACAGAACCATGCACACAAACTCTGTGCAGCCCAGTGGTGCAGGGAGAATTGAATGCCGGTGGGGGCTGACAAGTAGAGGAGATGCACTCAGGGAATAGAGCTGATGAACAGAGCAAATGACAAGCAGACAAGGGACTCTCTTACTATTAATATAATTTCTTAGCATGCTGTCGTTTATTGTTCTTCGCCACCGTCGTGGAATATCTGATGACTACAAGGCTACGTCAACGTGCAAGGTCCAGAATTACATTTGACAAATAAATCACAGAAGACACTCCGGTATGTTTATTATAAAATTAAAATTGCAAATCAAAACAAAGGGCATCGATCAGCTACAATACTCAACACACAGACAGGTGAGCGGAAACTACTCAGGCGTGGCTTGTGCAGCGCAACAAAGAGCCAAAAGGGAACGATCTGGTCTCCAGACTCCCCAGATGCAATTAAGTTTCCACAGGATGCACCAGAACAAGACCACGAAGGCCACAACCCACAGGACCCAAGAGACCTGCTGCTAATGAGACAATAAAGAATGCACATGTGATGCACACAATGAGCCGTATAGAGTGGCTGAATTATGTATGTGGTTGAAAATGAACTCGCATTCAAACAAGTTGTTCCGTCCTAAATTCTCCTTGGCTCTTTGTATATGTCTTTGTCCATTCATTTGCTGAATGTTTTTATCAAAATGATAAGCAAGGCTGGATAAAGAATATCAGTCTCCAACAGGAATTGGTCCCCTTAACACTTTCAAGACTGCAGCACGCTACACCGGTCTGCGGCTTTCACCCCCATCAACCCTGCAGCCCGGTATAGTGGCTCCGGTATATGGCGACTTTCTGTTACGTTCATTTTGATTGTCTATCAGTGGGAATCCTCGTATGTGAACAAGCGATTCAGTCATAACAGAGTAACGGCCCGTTACGCTGCTGCCTGTAAAAATTACGAATTGGGCCGATACGTTGTTTTCGAAGGTACATAGCGGGAAAACAATTAACAACAAGCGCCGATGGAGTTTCACTGCCGTCGTCTTCACTGTTAACGCTGCTATTCACTCGCGTATTCGATGCTAACCATTAGCAGCATTCGCTAAGACCCCCCGCCCCGGGTCGATGGTCTGTCCCCCCCGGTACGCTGTAAAGGAATCCTGGTGAATCCTGACTCTGGCATTTGGCATATATCCCTAGTAATTCAAGCCAAAGTTACTTAGTGTTGAAAGAGTTAAAAAAGCAAACCTGTCTCCTAGAAATGACATTCAAAGCTGTATTAATCACCAACTTCATTACTGGCTGGATTACATTTCTACCCAACTGTTTTAATACGAATAAGACGTCACATTTATGAAATGAATCGTAGTGAACAGGAGGTGGTTGGGGTGGATGGTGGGCTAGCAAAGCGGCCAACACTCACACCACAGACCAGTGTTTGAATACAGGAGTCCAATCTGTAGTCAGGTTTAAGCAGCCAAAGGAGTTCCAAGTGTTTTTGTTGTACCAATCCAAGAGAATTCTAAAATTTTGCTACAAACAGACGTAAAGGTGCAGATAATGATGATTTTCATTAGGGATTAAACTACAGGTTGCCAGATGAAGGTCTCACAGCCCAAACTAACTCAGACCCTCTCTGGTCATTGATAAACTCCCAAAAATGAATCTCAATGTATGAAAGTTATACATTTATGGGGTTTTTTGTTTGTTTGTTTTTAAAAATTAATCCCTTTCTGCCTTAAAATGGCTTAGATGTACCTCTACACCGTTGTTCCGGTAGATTTATCGTAGCAACTGGACTTGCTTGAGTTCCTTGAAGATGTTCGTCATCCATCATCATCATCATCCTCATCATCCAAGAGGCTTCATCACTGAAACTCAGGTGTTCATGGCTTCTTTAGGATATAAGCATCTGGAACTCCCAACTAGTCAGTCAGAACTGATGAAGCCTCTTGGATGAGAGGTGGAACGTCTTCAAGGAACTCAAGCAAGTCCAGTTGCTACAATTGACCTACCAGAATAACCACGACCTGGATGACTGAGGATCTTCACAGACATCTCTACACTGTTGATTCCTCCTGAATGTGCAGATCTTTCAAGCCTCTCTCTACACCCACCCCCTCCCCGTTCTCTGCAGCTCGAGCACGCCAGCTCTCCAACGACTCTGCTCAAATATTGCAGATCTACTTTACACGACACAACGGAGACGTGTAATATTGTAGTAGGTTAGCAATGCATGTTGGAATTGGAAGCAGTTTAGGAGAAAAATGACATGTAAAGCTCCACCTTACGTATGAAATCTCGCAAGTCTGAATCTTTGTTTTGGAGACGGTCGCTGCAGCTCCAAAGCAAAAAATACTTAATGCTTATTTTTCTCCTGATCTCTCTGCCAGCATTTTTGAACAGCAGATGGTCGTGTTAACGAGGTAGAACCCTTGATTTTCACTGAAAGGGGCCAAAACATGCAAGGCTTTTATTGGTTTTACATCAGCAGTAGATGCTCCTGTTGAAGAAACTGTGACTGGAGAATGTTTTGGTGTTTTGCCTTGCACGGTTGATTAGTTAATAAAAATTAGATGTTCGTGTTAGTTCTTAAAAAACGCATGATTTCAAAAAGACCTCTCTGAACACCTGTTGTAGCTCCAGTGAACATTCATTCATCATTTCTGTGGGTTATTTTTTTACCCCCTCTTTTTGTCCAGGGTCTGTGGCTGAAATGATATTCCTGGCGTGTCTCTGACCCAGCCTTAATAGTGTTTGTCATGGAGTGTTTGTGCTTCCCCCTCCATCATACCTATATTTAGACTTCTGTCTCTCTCATTTATGAAGGCCGTGCTCCGAGGACACACAAATCGTTATGACGAGTCGACACCAACAGAGAACTTCTTCGACTCCCGGTGGTGGTTTGGTCATTTGGAGTCTAAATACAGAGCCGACAATGTTCAGGCAGAACATATAGAGCAATTCAGTAGGACCCCTCAGCAGCTGGTTTCATAGTCGTAATGACTGTTTAGAGGTTTTTTGGTTGCTATAGTTTGGTTTCTACAAGCTGATTCTTTAACATTTCACGTGTTTCCATTTCAACAAATGATTTCATCCTGAGAAAACGTCAGAGCCACAGTCTGAATATGAAACGACTCTTTTGGCATTTAGTGTAAGTTTCTCACGCTGCCCTTTAAATGCAAGTTTAAAAGGCTCTTTTGCTACTCAGTCACCAGCTGAGCCAGCACTTATCACATCACTGAAATGGCTAAGTAGGGGCAAAACGTGGCCATTTCAGGGAATGATGCGTATTATGCTCATTAGAACCTTTTCAGTCGTGCACACATTGACCCAAAGTGGTCGATGACATTAGAGGGGAAAATAAGGTTTCTTACACTTTTTGTTTTGGCATAAATATATACAGTCGTGACTCGATAATCTGACACTAAATATAAAACCTTCTTTCATGTCGGATAGCAAGGCTGTCGGATTGTCAAGATGGAGGTCGAGATACAAGGAGGGCTTGATGCTGGAAGGCTCATTTGTTGTTAATATTCATTGTTTGTAGTTGTTATAATAACTAGTAGGGCTGGTCCCAATAGCACTTTCTGGGCTCAATTAATGATGAATATCAGAATATTCGGTGCGGTCGGGGGACACTTCCACCCCGTCGGAGCGGTGGAAGTGTCCGGATCGCACAGGCAGTACTTGGCTGCTGATGCCAGTTTAGTTAGCGCTCACACTTCTGTTTCCACCATCGGCGGTGGTGGGGAAGTGGCAGATACGCTCCACCATTACCATCCATGTTTACTTCCATAAACACTGAGCACGCCCACAGCATGTCGTTGTGTCCTCTTCTGCGCATGCGGGACACACAGTAGATCACATACAAGTCGCATTTAATTGGAAATGTGAACAAACTCGCAAAAATTCTGAATTAAGCATTAAGTCCTGCAATTTTCCGATAAAACATAGAAAGGCCGATGGATTTACACTTTTTTTCCCTGTAATTTTAGGTTTTACTCCTAAAATTACCATCAATTAACCATCATTTAGAATTACATCCATATTATTAGTATTTTTATAGACAATTCATTGTGTTTCTACATATTTAACTGTAGTTTTACAAACAGTTTTCTGCAGTTTTCTACAGCTTTGTCACCGTTTTCCAAACACAGTGTAATGATTGTGGATTAACAGTTATTTCCTGTACTTTTGCGGTATCAGTCTGGAAACTCTGCTGCCAGTACTTTGACCGTTTTTTTTTTTTTTACAGTGTGGGAAATACCTTTAACTGTGCTAAACTAATATGCTATTTGACCAAAGCTCCATTTTGAGGTCAAAACTGAAAAGAACTGATTCAGTGTTTGACGGGGCTGTTGGGAGTTTTACTCTCAAGGCTACGCCGATAACGCTGGTAGCCTTCTGAAGCTGTGTAATGACTGATCCGGTTCTCAGTGTCACAGTCTGCTTTCACTTCCCATCGCCTTGAGAAGCGAATAAAGGGAAAACCAATGCAGTCTAGATGATTTCTCTCTGCTAAATGAAAACTACTTTCCCACCGTACGTCTCTGCCGTCAGTCAGCCTGATGAAGACGGTTCGTTTGGCCTCTCTCCGCTTTTCTGTGCCGCTGACGGACGAGCAGCTGGTTCGGACGACGGAACCGAAAGCAAGGAGTCGCCGCGGATTGAACGGATGAACGGATTGGAACGCGTTCTTCACGTCCGTCTTTGCTTTTCCCGGTTAGATTAGACGTGTGTGTATGTTGTTGAACACCGAAGGCAGGATCTCTGTAAACTGCAGATGAGTGTAAGGAATTGCTGTGAACTTTGAGTTGATAACGCATGTACAAGTCCGTGTGTCACGCTGAATGCACTCACAGCAGAATAAAATATCTGCCCTCCTGCATGAGGAAAAGTGAATTTTATTACTTGATGTGGGAGTAATGCAGGATTTTTTTCTCTCTCTCTCTCTCATTTGTGGTTAATGTCATTACATAAACCTTAGAGGAGGAAGGTGATTTGTCCTTTTTCAAGTGTCCTTTCAACAGTATTCCCATTGTGGCTGGTAATTGTGCTGTGAGACTTTGGCTGGTGAAGCAGCAGCAGTGTCTGAACTGTGCTCCTCTGTGGGTTGAGAATCAGACTCACACTGATATCCAGCCGTGTGTGTGTGTGAATGCGTTGGGAGGTGAATACGTTACATTTTTTTTTTTTGTGTGAGATAAAAAAGGCTGTTATGCAAAAGTGATTAAAGGAAGGAAAAAAAAAAAAGGAGTCTGACATTTATGGGGCTCCAGCGCAGCAGTAATCACACACGGACACGCACACGAAATTGACTAGTTGTCTCTGACCAGCACCTTAATCAACTGGATTGATTGGACCGGTGTGTGTGTGTGTGTGTGTGTGTGTGTGTGTGTCTCTGGAGAATTTCTGAAGGCTAATTGATAGAAAATTCCACA
This sequence comes from Stegastes partitus, assembly GCF_000690725.1. Lineage (NCBI taxonomy): Eukaryota > Metazoa > Chordata > Actinopteri > Pomacentridae > Stegastes > Stegastes partitus. The sequence continues at coordinate 305,052 of NW_007577946.1, read as the reverse complement.
GCAATGAGATTAAATGAGATTGTGAAGTCTTGCCGTTTTTTTTTCTTCCTTAATTTCTACGTCACACATACATCCTTCATTATACATTTCACCACCTGCCATTTTGATCGCCAAAGAAGACGCTCCAGCAGTGTTCCTCTTGTGTTTTTTTTTTTTTTTCCAGTCCTCTCTACTGAGTGTTGCTTTTTGTGGAAGTGGAGCAGAGGGGGAAAGCATCTGTTCACTCTTCATCAGTATGCATAAAGGTTAGGTATTTGTGCCGTCTGTAAACAGAACGTGCGCCGAGACAACCGACAATACACCCACAAGCAGCGCTCGGATGCGAGCGAGAGGAAGACTTTGAAATGTGTCTGTCCCACGGTGTAGTGGTGTCTCAGTAGGTGGCTAAGCTAAGGCTGGAACGTGACTTTGACTGCAGCCTCATTCTGCAACCTGATGTTTAGCTATTTACAGACAACTGTAAGGTAAACGCCTCTGTTCAGTCCCAGTAAAACATACAGCGTCATATCTTCCGACTGTTTTTTGGGGTGGGGGGGAACTGGAACATCATAGGATCGCAGGCTGCCTATCATTTCATAATTTTTTGAATGAGTCATTACTCCAGAGAACAAGCGATATGAACTTTAGCTGCTCATTATTTCCATGTAGCGCGCTGCAGAGAACTTTCCGCAGATTATCTTTGAAGTTTGGAACTTCCATCTGACGCAACACAATGAGAACGCAATGCAACGAGGATGAGGTGCAACGGATGCAACAAAGCGGCAATGTGGAGGACAGAGCGGAGGTGACAGGAAGCTCACAAAGTATACATGTTGCACAAACTGTACAAAAGGGCCTCGGTTGTATCAATCTGCGCTCTTAGTTTTAAAGGTACAATCAAACAATTACATTTATGCTATGAAACTAACTAAATAAAACCACCAGTTGATTGTAAATGACTTTTTTTTTCACCTGCTTTGGTCTCAGCTACGACATTTAGACTGAGTGGTTTATATAATTGCATCTTTTCCTTGTGTTTCTGTGCATGCAACACATCCACGTCCATCATGTCACAATGCTTTGCCACGTTAAGATCTCCCCTCATGTGAAGCTTTGGATTTCCACAAATTAAACACATTAAAGGCACATATTGATAGAATATTAATGCAGCGGGTATTAAACAGTATTGCTGCTAAAAATAAAAAGGGGACCCACTCTCAGACACACACGGCAGACAGATTAAACCAACAACCCCGGTATAACTTTAATTAAACGCACAGATAAAGTGGATAACAAAGTGGCTGGGAGGCAAAATTGTAGGAGAAAAAAAAAAAAGCATCTGGAGAGTCAGATAAACCAGGTTAGTCCAAAAATCCAATAAAATAACAATCCAAGGGAAAACAAAGTCAATTTCAAAGGAGGCCTATGGGGGGGAAACACAGGCAGGTAAACGGGGGATTTAAACCAGGTCTAACTCTGAGTTGTTGGCACTACGTTGGTGGTTCATTTTTGGTATGTCACCATGGTAACTAATGAATGAATGAATGAATGAATGAAAAATACTTTATTTATCCCAGAAGGGAAATTCAATGCCAAACTCTTAAAGTTAAACCAGGTTTAATTCTGGATTTTTGGCACTACGATGGTGGTTCACTTCTGGTGCATCACCATGGTAACTAATGCTAAACTCCTAACCTGCCCTGGAGCAGGTTTTGTCTGAGAAAGCAGATTGATGCATATTTAAATGCCACCTTCTGACCGATCAGTTTTGAAAAAATGATTCTTGAATGATCCCACAGACGGTCAGAGGGGAAGATCCGAATTTTTAGAGCGATTCCAAAGCAGTTCCGATGTTCTGTATCCCTTCATAGAGTGACGTGATCCTGAAACACAGACTGTTGAAAATCTATTTGTGTTGTGTTGTGTGGTTGTTGTCAACTTGGAGATGTAAACTAAAAGCTGTGAAGATATAAATCTGGTCCCTTAAAGTCCCTCCACAGCTAGTCAGCCTCCTAGCTTTACTAACCACCAGTTAGCTCGGATGGATGCAGGGAGCGTATTCTTCCTGAAGGAGGCGGGAACAGCAGCAGCAGCTCATTGGTTACCAGAGAATGAATCCGAAATGAACCATCAGCGAACCAAAAAAAGCTAAACCGTGGGGACATGTGAGACTTTTTCTAAAGAAAAGAGGCCCAACATGAGGTTTTTAAAGCAGCACTTCCTCCATTCTGTCCTCCTCAAGCTTTACTTTCTCCACATCCACCTTCCCCCGGCTTGCAGTGGTTGGTACTGTTGCCTCACAGCAAGAAGATCGTTGGTTCGCGTCCCGGTGAGGACACCCAGGATCTTTCTGGAGTTTGCATGTTCTCCCTGTGAAGCGTGGGTTCTCTCTGGGTTCTCCAGCTTCCTCCCACAAGGTCCAAAAACATGCTGAGGTTAATTGGTGATTCTAAATTGTCTGTAGGTGTGAATGTGAGTGTGCTTGGTTGTCTGTCTCTAAGTGTAGCCCTGTGATGGACTGGTTACCTGTCCAGGTGAACCTCGCTTCCATGCTGTCTTTATTTCAATGTGTAACAGGAGTATTGGAAAGT
>NW_007577946.1:299486-300880 GCF_000690725.1 Stegastes partitus | reverse complement strand
TATAAACACTGTTCCCATAAAGTTGGAATATATATATATATTTAACTTCTTCTCATGAAATGATGTTTCTTTCTTGACAGATCTTCTCAAAACTTTGTTGATTACACAATATACATACAATACATGTCACAGTAAAAATGTAACCATAATTAACTAAATCGTAGCAACTGGACCTGCTTGAGTTCCTTGAAGACGTTCCACCTCTCATCCAAGAGGCTTCATCAGTTCTGACTGACTAGTTGGGAGTTCCAGATACTTATATCCTAAAGGAGCCACTCCTCAGGTGTTAATGGCTTGGATGAGAGGTGAAACGTCTACAAGGAACTCAAGCAAGTCCAGTTGCTACGATTAATCCACAAGATTAACCATGACCTGGATGACTGAGAGTCTTCACAGAGATTAAGGGTTTTGTTTCAATTTTTCAACCTCGGTTTATTTAACAGGAAACACATGAAGAGTTCATTTGCAAAAACAGATAACTCCATCTTCACAAACCTTCAGAAAACCCACTTTTCCATCGTCTACCTGAGACAACATCAATCAAACTTAAGTTATCTCTATTTTTGTCATTTCTACTGAGTCAAATCCACTCAGCTTCAGTTTGATTGATATTATCTCAAGCAAACAACAAAGAGAAATTTTCTCAAAATGTACAAAAATTGAGTTATCTGTTTTTGCAAATGAACTCTTGGGATTTCATGCACAAGAATGTCTACTATTACTCTTTCAAATGTCAGCAATACTGAGTATGACCACCCCTGACACAGATCAATATGTTAAGACATGGTGTCATTCTGTCCACCAGCTTGTTGATGGTGTCAGTGGGCAGGACGTCCAACTCTTCAGTCAGATCCCAAAGTCAGAATTTGTTTCACCTGAGTAACTGGGACTCAGTATGTGATCACTGCACCTGTTTAAAGTGATTACTGATGTGTAGAAATGGAAATAAAAAGAGGAACGTGTCTGACAACAAAAAATGATTCCAGCTTTATGGGTGACGGTGTATTTCTATCAAATGAGGTAACACAGACTCATTGGCTTTACTGGACTGATTATTCTTTCTGTTGTGTGTAGTCATTCCACAACGGCCCCTTTTGACTGAGGAAAAGTCTTTAAAAAATGACTTTGGTGATTATTTAATTATAGAGATTGAAGTTTTCAGCGAGCTGCAAGGTGGTGCAGTGGTTGGTACTGTTGCCTCACAGCAAGAAGGTCGTCGGTTCGCGTCACGGTGAGGTAACCCGGGATCTTTCTGGAGTCTCCATGTTCTCCCCGTGCAGCGTGGGTTCTCTCCGGGTTCTCCAGCTTCCTCCCACACAGTCCAGAAACATGTTGAGGTTAATTGGTGATTCTAAATTGTCTGTAGGTGTGAATGTGAGTGTGCTTGGTTGTCT
>NW_007577946.1:291386-296053 GCF_000690725.1 Stegastes partitus | reverse complement strand
AATGAACCATCAGCGAGCTAAAAAAAGCTAAACTGTGGGGACATGTGAGACTTTTTCTAAAGAAAAGAGGCCCAACATGAGGTTTTTAAAGCAGCCCTTCCTCCATTCTCTCCTCCTCCAGCTTTACTTTCTCCACATCCACCTTCCCCCGGCTTCATATTTTCTCCCCGTCCTCTCATTCGTCCTCTTCTCTCTATATCCTTCGCACCTGTAATTAATCCCTTGCTCGCCCCCGCTCTCATTTCCAACCAGCCTGCAATATCGCCATCATTGTTTGCCGCTAACGCCGCTTCATTGCGAGGGACCGCCGAGCGAGCCCGTGTGCGTGACGGAGGCTCTCATTTTCATATCTGCTCGGTGTCTCCCGTTGTTTATGTTTACGGAGGCCCACGATTGCGGTGCGTCTCGTTAAAGTGCGAGTCCCGGCCGTTGCGTGTGTGCGTCGCTGTCATTCCACACCTGCTTGTCAGGAGCGGTTACTCGGCGTCTGCAGCAGCCAGCTGATAATTAAAGCGGAGGAAGATAGACAGAAGACGGCGATGAGCAACGAGAGGAAACAAGGGAGCCGTGAAGCAAGAGAGACACGCGGCCTTCTGAGACAGCCAGACTTTGCATATTTGCGTCGAAATGCCCGTGGTTTCATTTTTATTTAGAGGGTTTTCACTGGAACCGTGTAATTCTTCGAAACCCTTCCTTTTCCGTTATTTCCCTCTCTGTCTCTCTCTCTCTCTCTGTCTCTGCCTGTGCAACCAAACTAAATCCACCCACCTCCACTGGCACACATTATCCTGTTATTTTTGCTTCTGAACCATCTGTAAAGCTGTTGTACCTCACTTCACCTGCACAGCATCAATGACCTCGCTATCTCTAATTCTAGTTCTGGGGAATTTCATCTATCGGAGGGAAATGGATTCTTCTCGCTGCAGCGGCGTCGGCTCGGCCTGTTTTTGGTAGTTCCGGACATCTTTCCTGTCCTCGGTGATAATTACACGGCATCAGCAGGGTAAATTGCCGAGATCTAGAAATAGTAAAAAGAAGTCAGAAAGGGCAAGAAGCACGAGGGTTGTTTTGGGTTGCAGGAATGATTTTCTCCATTAAGTTTCGGTTTAATTGTTAGGTCAACAGAAAGTTTGACAACAGCGGCCGGTAGCAAATTACCACAGCTGAAGAAAACATCTTCAAATATCAGGTTTTATCTGAGCCGCGGTCCAAAAGTGGTTATTTTCAGAAAAACAAGGAAATTGAATGTTTGCAGGCGTTTTTCATTAATAGAGCAATTTTTGGTGCCCCTACGAGATTTCGTCTAAACTGTAAGAATTGAGAATAAAGTATTTTTGAACCACTTTTGTATATCAAATGGTCACAAATAACAGGAAAATGTATAAACACTGTTCCCATAAAGTTGGAATATATATATTTTTTTACCTCTTCTCATGAAATGATTGTGACAATGCGATTTCTTTCTTGACAGATCTTCTCAAAACTTTATTGATTACACAATATACATACAATACATATCACAGTAAAAATGTAACCATAATTAACTTTTGCAAACTGTGTATTCAGGCTTAAACTAAATTGGAGGTATCGAACAATAGGACTTTTCTCGTGGATTAATCGTAGCAGCTGGACCTGCTTTAGTTCCTTGAAGACGTTCCACCTCTCATCCAAGAGGCTTCATCCGTTCTGACTGACTAGTTGTGAGTTCCAGATGCTTATATCCAAAAGGAGCCACTCCTCAGGTGTTAATGGCTTGGATGAGAGGTGAAACATCGACAAGGAACTCAAGCAAGTCCAGTTGCTACGATTAATCCACAAGATTAACCGTGACCTGGATGACTGAGAATCTTCACAGAGATTAAGGGTTTTGTTTCAATTTTTCAACCTCGGCCAATTTAACAGGAAACACATGAAGAGTTCATTTGCAAAAACAGATAACTCCTTCTTCACAAACCTTCAGAAAACCCACTTTTCCATCGTCTACCTGAGACAATATCAATCAAACTTAAGTCATCTCTATTTTTGTCATGTCATTTCTATTTACCACTGGCACAGATTAATGCATTAAGACATCATGTCATTCTGTCCACCAGCTTGTTGATGGTGTCAGCGGGCAGGACGTCCCACTCTTCAGTCAGATCCCAAAGTCAGAATTTGTTTCTCCTGAATAACTGGGACTCAGTATGTGATCACTGAACCTGGTCAAAGTGATTACTGATGTGTAGAAATAGAAATAAAAAGAGGAACATGTCTGAAAACAAAAATGTTTCCAGCTTTATGGGCGACGGCGTATTTCTATCAAATAAGGTAACACAGACTCACTGGCTTTACTGGACTGATTATTCTTTCTGCTGTGTGTAGTCATTCCACAAAGGCCCCTTCTGAGTGAGGAAAAGTCTTTAAAAAAGGACTTTGGTGATTATTTAATCATAGAGATTGAAGTTTTGAGCAGGCTGCAAGGTGGTGCAGTGGTTGGTGCCGTTGCCTCACAGCAAGAAGGTCGCTGGTTTGCGTCCCAGTGAGGACACCCGGGATCTTTCTGGAGTTTGCATGTTCTCCCTGTGCAGCGTGGGTTCTCTCCAGGTTCTCCGGCTTCCTCCCACACAGTCCATAAACATGTTGAGGTTAATGTGAATGTGAGTGTGCTTGGTTGTCTGTCTCTAAGTGTAGCCCTGTGATAGACTGGTTACCTGTCCAGGTGAACCTGCCTTCACCCTGAGTCAGCTGGGATAGACTCCAGCCCCCCATGACCCTAGTGAGGATTAAGTGGTGTTTTGAGCTCTTGTTGACCAGAATAATGTTGTCCAATGTGTCTATGTCTGAATTCAAACATGATTTTTGTCACTCCTTGTGACATTGATGTGTCATAAAGTCATTCTCTAGTTTGTACTTCCTGTAGGTGGCGCTCTTTTGTTTGTCTGTGTACTTTTACTGCTCAGTTCTTCTCGTCCCTGTAGTCCGAGAAAACCCAACCCGAAACATTTTGCGCTCCAAACAGCACAAGTAAAAGCCTTTACTGGGTTGTGTCATAACTTTGTTCCACTGGTCTGGAACAAGTGACAGAAATCTTTTTTCATGAGAAAATAATTCCTTTGACCTCACAGTAGATCATTTTCTCTTTTGTCTCTTTTCTTAATCTATCTGTTTATTTTCCTTCCCCCTCCCATCCGTCGCCTGCAGTACCGTTTCACATCCTCACATCTTTCTCTCTTTTTTCTGTGCGTTGGCCTTTTGCCCTCTGCACCGCTGTGATAACCCACGTCAGTCAGCGATTGTAGATCTCTCCCTTATCACCTTCTGCTGGTTAAACGGATCTGGCTCGCAGGCGGAGCGATTCTGCGACTCATGATTTACGGGCAAAACAGAATCGCGGAGAACAGAGGAAGGAGTTCCTTCAAACGATGAAATGTCACATCTGCCGTGAGAATAGCGATCATATAGATATTTCTTCTCAAAATGACATCACGTAGGACTTTACCTTGTCAAACTGTGGTTTTATTTTTGGAATCTTTGCTCTTTTGCTCAATAAATACATCATTTTATGTAAAAACAAAACAAAAAAAAAATCTTGAGGAACTAGTGTGAGCCAAAAACACATGACATTTCTTTACAACAATGTCTCAATGATGAAAGAAATGTTTTCTGGTGGTTTGCGACAAACACAACTAGGCTCCCAACAAACATATCTGCTATGTTTTAAAGTTATTTTCTGCTTTCCTGTCACTCCTTTTCAGCCAACCAATCAAATATTAAATAGGCTCGTTACCCTGGTAACCCAGAAAAAGGAGGGAAAGCTTCAAATGCGCTGTAAAAGGAACACATTTTAGTCCAAACTATGATGATTTCCAGAAGTAGTTCTGGTGTTTAAACAGCGAGTGAAAGTGAAACTAAATAATAATAATAATAATGGTTCCACATGAAGCTCAGCTGTGGACTTTTGAGCCTCTTTGAAAGTGGAAGTGTTTCAGCAGTAAAGGTTATTCCAAAACAGAATTGTGAATGCAGTTACTTGTAATAAGAAGTAATTCCTGGGAGACAGAGTTGCTTTTTACATTCACAAAATTCATATGCATCCCTATATAACGTTGTCCAGTTGGCTTTGAGAAACAAGTGGCCTACACTGAATAATCTTCTTTGTTCAGCACCAACTGGGCCGGTGGGGACTACGGGTCGAGGAGAGCTCAGTACAGTCAGTCAAAAGTTAGGTTGTTTTTTTTTTTTTAGCCAGTAAAGAAGCAGCAAAGATAATACCAGCACCATTTATCATACTGACTGGGTGGGCAGGCTGCAGCCTCCTAAGCTGCACAGACTGTCTTTGGAGCATACAAAGCAAGTAGAAACCCAAACACCTACCACTGCTCGTGAAAAATCACACGCTCCGAAGCATGAGCGACGATGTAATTCTGGTGTGGACTAGAAGTAGTCACTGTTCTAAATGTTAGTTTAATCATCTATTGGCTCATTTTAATCAGATTAGGTTTTCCTCATACAGTATACCTCTGATTGGCACCGTAGTCTACATTTTAAAAGCCCTTATTGGTGGCAATAATAGAAAAACAAAAATCAGACTGTTAGGGTGAAAAATTAAAGGTTTTATGGTTGTTAGAATATCAGAATAGAAACAAAAACATGGACAGTTTTTGCACCATCATGTAACTGATTTGAGT
>NW_007577946.1:274355-290825 GCF_000690725.1 Stegastes partitus | reverse complement strand
ACCTGCAACTGTTCTTCAACAACTGGGCCACGATCCAGCCAAGTTGAGCACCTGTTTCTCCCTCTAATATATCAAACCCAACTCTCTAGAGATTCGCGACAGACTCCACAATCTACCGCTTTACAAAGAACTGTTCCCCCTAAAACAACGTAAATGAGACTCACATAAATCTAATAAAACAACATGATAAAATTGTATTTAGTGCAAATACTACAAATCCTCAAGCAAAAATAAATCAGTTTAGTAAATTTCAGTAACTAATTTAACCCAAAGTGTAACAGCTTTCACTGATCACTCCTTTAATTCAAATAAAATTTAAAGAAATCAGCATACAGTGTGCATTTTCAGTTAAAGAAATTGATGATTGTTGTATTTTCCAGTTACAAACTTGATGCAAAAGACTTTAAAGCAGCAACAGTCGCTGCTCTTGGTTCACTGGACGCGTTTTGTTTGATGGAAACAACAAGATTAGAAAAACAAAGTAGATTTTTTTCATTTATTTCAAATAGGATGAATCCACGTTGTTGCCATAACAATGTGAATTCACCCCATTGTTTCCTTTTGCAGCCACCTTAGATTATTTAATCACAGGTAATTAAGCTAATTAACACACTGATACACAGGTTACGCACAGTTTCAAATCATACCATAAAAAAACACTCCTACAGTATTTAACTGTAACTCCAATAACTTTTATAAATGAGCTCCCAGTGAGCAAAAGGAAGACTGTAGATGTGAACTCTTACACCATGAATAAATCATGTTTTTTATTACCTCCTTTCAGAATATAGATAAACCACAAGTCAGACTACTTTAGTCCCACAGTTCCCAAGTGAATGTGGCAAAAAAAATAGAGCTGAAGTGCAAAAACAAAAGAACAACAGGGAACACTGTATGTTTGTTGATGCTGTTATTTGTATTCATTGAAGCGCTGTGGCCTCCCCAAAGCCTCCAAGGACCACAAAGACTTTCAGGTTCTGACCAATAATTGGTGGTGAGAACGGCTCCGGTCGGGTCTATGTGGTGCCGTCGTGCAGCCGCAGCAGATTGTGTCAGTTTCTCGCTGCTCTTCCGGCAAAATAAATTCTGAAGAGTGTCGAGCTCCAAAGATTTGTTGAGCAATCAATCAGTCAGTTGGCATAAAGTCAACAACTTCAATAACAAAGCACTTGTTTGAGTCATTTTTCAAGCAAAAAAAAAAGACAAATATTTCCTGCTCCCGGTTCCTGAAATGTGAAGATTTTCTTCTCGTCTTGCGTCTGTTGTGGTAGTAAACTGAATATCTTTGCATTTTGAATATGTCAGATTCAGCTCTGGGAAACCATGACGACTGTGTTTTTTTCACCATTTGCTGACATTTTTACTGACAAAATTATTCAAAGTGATCAATCGCAGCAAACCCACAAATGGGCCTCTCTAAGATCTCTGGGGTTCTGGGTTTTTTTTTTGATCATCAAGAAAACATTTCATGATGGTGACAAACTGCTAGATGTTGAAGCATCTACACTTGCTCTGATTATATCAAGAAAAAGTACTTGGAGCTCTCTAAACACAGCTCAGACTCCATATTCTGTAAAGGTCAACCCAGAAGAAATTCAGTTCTTTGTCCTGCCTTTTCTACTCGACATAACTGAGCTAAATGTAACACCAGCGTGAGATTTAGGCCATTTTCCTAAAAGCAACTCCAGAGAAATAACCTTCCTCTCATTAAACCAGCAGCTCCAGAAATCATGGTAATATCCAAATGAAAGCTTGATTGGTTTATAGATGAGCCTGTGCAGATTTTTTTTGCCTCAGTGATCAAATTCAAAACTCAAATCTGTTGTGCTTCTCCTATTATTGTCAAATTAAACTGAATAATTACCTTAGATTGAGCGTTCAGGTTGCACCTGCTCCTTATTTCTATTAAAGGGAATTATCTCCAGATAGGATAATATTGTGGAGAGCAAAATTTTTGCACTGCTTAAAATGAAAGTAAACTGAATGTCTACCAGGCCTGCAGGCCTCAGTGTTCTCCTGTATGGTTGTGAAACATGGACCACAATTTTACACATTGAATGGCAAGACACGGTGCCCAACACAGAGGTCCTGGAATGCACAAACTCTGGCAGCATCTTCTCCATCGTTGGCATGAGGCGCCTTCGCTGGCTCGGCCATGTAAGAAGAATGGACCCAGGACACATTCCGAAAGAACTCTATACAGTGAGTTGGCGCAAGGAACCCGTCTGGTTGGTCGACCGCGCTTCAAGGATGTCTGCAAGAGGGACTTGCCATGATGATGGCAGCACAGATAGATGCAGCGGCCCCTTCAGGAGACAACGAAAGTGAACGTTTTGAGCGTCTTGTCTATCCCAGACATTCATTCTGCAAAACTTACGGCCGGGAGACTTTGCTGGGCATCAGGACAGTGAACGGCGCGGTAATTGCGGCGATCAGTGGTGATGTGGACATTCTACACCAACACGGAGTCTGATTGGAGACTACACCAGCAGTTAACCGAGAGAGAAGGAAGTGCAAACGGTACAAACGGAAACAAAAGAAGAGGAAGAGAGCCGGGATCCATGCTAGGCTAAAGGCTAACCCCTCCAGACCAGCAGGATCCATGCTAGGCTAAAGGCTAACCCCTCCAGACCAGCAGCACCGTCCTCCTACTCTCCAATGTCCGCTCCCTCCACAACAAGCTGGACGAGCTACGTTTGCTGAGAGAACCCCTCAGAGAGTGGAGGGACTGCTGTGTGTCTGCTTTAACAGAAACATGGCTCCATGACAACATCCCAGACGGACATACAGCTGGAGGGGACAACATGTGTGTCTTTGTGTCTTTGAGACTGCCACTCGCGCATTGGACTCTTCAGCCATACGCGCAGCTGCAGATAGCTAAGACGCTACACCTTCGTCTCACGCAGACGTACGGATGCTGATGACGAAAATGAAAGTATAGTGCCACGCTTTGCCTCGCCTAGACATGATAATACAAAAGTTCCTCTAATAAGTTGCAAAGAAACCCAGAGTGGTCCGACGATTCCTCTCAGAGTGGGTTTTGTTAGTAGCTTAAAGGACGGTCAACATGCTCCTTTAAACTGGTCATTTGCTGTCTGCAAACCCTCATCGTAGCTGTTTCTAAATGTTGGCAGCTCGGCAGCAAATTTTACCGTTTAAATTGAAACCATCAGTCCTGTAATTAGTGGATAGTTGATCCTACCACCTGAGCCACAGCTGCCAGGATTGTAAATGTGGACAGAATTGCTAATTTATGCTGATCTCTGGAGCTTTCATGCATCTCCTCTAGATAACTGGTTGGTCTATTATAGACCATGATGTAGCTGCACAGTTGACAATTGCTTAGTGATTTCTGCAATGTTTTTGAGAAAATATCTGCTTGCAGTTTGGGATGCTGTTGTCCGTTTGTGAGCACATGCAGATTTTGGAAGATTTTGATGGCAAAATTGATCAATTCCTCAAAATTGGAGACAACAGATCGACTTAGTATCAGCTACGATTGCAGACTTGTGATCTGTTCTGATCAGCAAACAGACGAGTACGCCGGTAAAATTCAATTTCATAGAGTTAGGGGACTTGCAAGAAGCATTGAGTATCAATTGGCCAAAGTATGCTACTAGTATGGGTCAAACTGTACGAACAATGGATTCCTCATCTCCCACAAAGCAATTCAGCTGTGTCTCATTAGACCCTGCCTGGTAAACGCCTAAGACCCCCGTGACCAAAGCCAAAGCCAAGGTTATTCTCGGGATATCACTTGAATCGAACATTTCAAATACATGAAATATCCCTTTAAGTCCTGGAAACCTTCAAAAAAAAAAAAAAAAAATACGAAAAGCTTTCGAGTGGACTTTCAAAGGCGCAGCTGTGATTCATGTCTTACCTGAGTTCCCCATCGGCCTCGCTGTTGCCAAGTTGGAGTAAAATAGCAGCGCTGTGAAGTAAAGCAAATACCAAACTTCCTGAGAGAAAAATGTCTACAACAAAAAAAAAAAAACCCGCCGTCAGTCGCTGTAGTCTCGAGGTGCAGTCGGCTGGCAGGCGGTTGCAGAGCAAAGACTTAAAGAGAGAGTTGGCTGAGTGTTGCGAGTGAGCGAGAAAGACTGCGATTAGGATGAATGGTAGCGCGGAGAGAGGAAAAAAATATGAGCAGGGAGTCAGGGATGTCACACTCCAGATGGAGGAGGTTGACCCTCTTTACCTTTTCCGACTATGATCCATCATGCATCCACATGCGTGTACATGCTCGCTACAGCAAAGGGAATATTTGGATTCAGCAGCTCGCTTTGAAGCCCGAATTTATCCCACACTCGCATATTCGTACGTACATATGCACACACAGCCACGGCGCACATGCTCTGGCAAGGGAAGATTTGAATTCCACTGCTTGCTTCTCGCCTCTGTTCTCTAACTTAACCTCGCTGGGGACTGCAGACAATCAAATCAAGCCGCTCTTCTGGAAAATTTCTATCAGCCAGCCAAATTCACATCAGCTTCTTTCTGCTGCTCCATGCTCCGGCCAGTTTTTGTGAGGTACTCTTCTCTTGTTGTAGTGTTTCCCCCCCCCTCGGTGCGGTTATAATGGCTGGCATCTGGCCTAATAAGCAATTGTTGGAAGAAGGAAAATTACAAGGAAATTGGCTACGGGGAGTCCAGCAGCCAGGCCGGGGGGGGAAACACTGACCTGGTGGAGGAGCTGGGCCTGCCGAGGCTCTCTGGATCCAGCTGCCATAATAGTTTTGGCCTGAAGGAGGAGGAGAGGTGATTCTCTCTCTTTTCTTGAGCCTGTTGAAAGCCGGACAGAGGATCATAATCAGCGCTGTTCTTGCTGTTTGCGACTGCGTTTTTGCAACCATTTTTATTCCAGCATTTCTTTCATTCTTTTGTTGTTGTCATTGCTGTGATTGCTATCTTTGTTCATTATAACAATTTCGCCTCAATCTATGGAGGGAGCCAGAAGCATTGTGGTGGAATGTAATGAGCTTGTCAAGGAATGAGATTGTTTTGTTCCATGAAGAAAAAAAGGAGATTATTGTAATTAGGGGGCTGTTTGATAGCGCTGAAAACATCACACAGTGGTTCATTTCAGTCAAATATCGTTAACCACTGATCATTTTTAAGAAAGTCCCAGAGAAAAAAAGCTTTAACTTAACCCCAGCGTCAAGTCCGTCAGCCCTTGAAGCAGCAACCAGCAGTGACTCCTGTTACATGCTTTCATAGAGGTTTGCATCAAAAAACTATTGCAAAAAATAAAATAAAAATTGTCTTTGCTATTGATAGATAATTGTAAATACTCTTTTTTTCTGTGGAACCATGATGGGAACAGACTCCGCTGCCCATACAGTGGATCTAATTGTACGTTGGGGTGTGAGATAGAGGTTTTTCACTTGGGTGGGTTGAGTTTGGCAGTTTGGCGACTTGAACCTGTGGGTGAACCTTCATGAAAGATGGATTTTTATTGTGCTGGGTTCTTTCCTGTCAGTTCACCAGAGGAACCACCACCAGACTTTGCTGTCAGAGCTGCTAAGTTCTGGTCTTCTCCGTCCATTATGGCCTTCACCTTAATACAAAGCTTGCTGTATTTGGTTTTTCCATCCATGTCAGAATCCAGTTTGGGAAGCGTCACATGGGTTTCATACTCAGCTGACACATCCTGGTAGTTCAGCGGTGGTGGAACATCTTGCGGACTGTGATGGTAATTTACTTTTCCTGCATCATAATTAGCAACTTCCCTGTGGTGGAAGCCAAATGATGGGACATCATATTGGGATGCAGCAGTTTGAGGTGTCTCCAGATTCTGTTTGGATGGTTTAAACTGGCTGCAAAGGTACCGACCGGTACATATCACAGTTGTTTCATCACCTAATTGTCATATCTCAGATAAAGCAGCTACCCATTGTTTCGTTATTGTTTTTAGACATTTTTATCACTTTTTTTAGATTGTCCAGAATAACTTCCTGATGGCAGGAAGTGAAACATTTGGAGTAAAAACAAACCTGAAAGTATTGCAAATCCAATTTGCTTACCATGAAGGAATGAAGTTATTAACCACTGCTGTAGATTCAGCTCATTTACAGTCATGTGAAAAGCTCCTGGAGTATGAATTATATACAGTCGTGACTCGATAATCTGACCCTTAACAATCCTAAACCTTGCTATCCGACAGGTTTTTAGGAAAAATGAACTAAACCAATGAAAAATAGCCTGAACATAACAACAGCCTTGGATTCTGACTCTGACATGACATTTTATGTCACCAATCAGGATAACGGCATATTATCTGACTGAACAATCCCACAGATTGGCTACGTTCACACTGCAGGACTTAATGCTCAATTCAGATTTTTTTGTGAAATCCGATTTTTTTGTGAGTTTGTTCACATTTCCAGTTAAATATGACTTGTATGTGATCTACTGTGTGAACTTCTTATGACCCAAAAGTGTGCGCAGAAGAGGACACGACGACATTACATGCAGCGATGGTGGAAACAGAAGTGTGACCGCTAACTAAACTAGCATCAGCAGCTAAGTACTGCATGTGTGTTCTGGACATTTCCACCCCGTTGGAGCGCTCCCCCGGGATGGAAGTGTCCCCTGACCGCACCGAATATTTAGATATTCATCAATAATTAAGCCTGAATATCCAGAGACCAGAAAGTGGTATTGGGACCAGCCCTACTAGTTGTTATAACAACTACAAACAATAAATATTAACAACAAATGAGCCTTCAAGCATCAAGCCCTCCTTGTATCTCCACCTCCATCTTGACAATCCGACAGCCTTGCTATCCGACATACAAGAAGGTTTTACATGTTGGCGGATTATCGAGTCATGACTGTACTCAAAAGACACATGAAATCGACATTTTATAGTCATTTTCCTACTTTAGAGAAATAAAACGATCAAAAGTGGATTCCTCTGGGTAAACTAAGTGCATCTTTACCTTTCAAGATGTACATTTCTTCATCTTTCCAAGCTTGTGGATGCCTGTAAAATTTGCATCACAGTGATGCTACAAAAGCAGCGATGTGTGGAATACATAGATGCCAACCACCTGCTTATGTATGGAACACAGTCCTCCCAGTAGACTCCAAGCTCTAGAAAGAAGAATAACAACAACTACACCTATGTGGCGTCCACAGCTGGCCGTATGTTCATCCACAAAAGAGCATAATCAAAGCCCTCAGAAAAATGCTCGGTGTCAAAGTGCTGCGTTTACAATCACAAAGAGATTGTACAAATCTGCACGGGAGGCGTGCCTGGAAAAAAAAACAAAACAAAACAAAAAAAAGCTTTTGCTGTCCAAAAAGAACATTAGAGCAAAAACTACAGCTTGCCAATCACATTACAGGCAAAAGACCAGAGTTTTGGAATAATGTGCTCTGGATGGATGAATCAAAGATGGAGTTGTTTGGCCACAGTAGCCGTAGACTTTGTTTGGCGCAGAACGAAAACAGCTTTTCCTCGTACCAACTGTGAAGCATGGCGGTGCATGTTATGGTTTGGGGTTGTTTCGCTGTCTCAGAGACTGGGCAGGGAAGAACTCGACAAGGAATTTATTCATCCCTATTAAACAGAGTTTGAAGAAATGTGCAAGTATTGTGTGCAAACTTTCCTGTCTAATGAGGACACCGAGATGTTTATTCATTCATTCTTTTCTTCTAGACTTGATGATTGTAGTGCCTAATTGCCAGGCCTCCCGAAGAAGCAAACTTCAGCTGATCCAAAATGCAACAGCACGTCTTCTCAGCAAAACTAAACACAGAGAATACATTCAAACCTCTTAGTGAACTAGCTCCTGACTGTTCATCTGATATGTTGGTTAAGTCTGTCCCCCCTTGTTCCTTAAGATCCTGTAACTCTGGTCTCTGTTCTCCAGAGGGAAATACGGAGATCCTGCACTTTGTAGTTCCAGCTGTTGTGTTTAGTCTTGTCTTATTTTCTTGTTTAATCAACATTATTTTAAAAATGTTAATTCAATTTTTACTCTTTTACTTTTATTGATGCAAAGCTCTTTCAAGTTGTTGTGCTTTACAAAGAAACTTGTGATTATTAGAATGGCAGATAGAGTATCGCAAGGTAGAAATTGAACCAAAAGTGAACCGTCCAAAGGAAAGTCATCCTAAGTGTGCAACAAATCCAGCAAAGAATGGATCAAAAGAAGAAACTGTGGGTGATAGAATAGTTTAGTTGATTAAAAAACAAGATCAGATTTGAATCCCATTGAGCGCAGGGATTTAAAATGGGCACTGAATACAAGAAACCTGTCAAAGTCTTGCAAATGCATTAATTTTGCAAGTGAATGGTCAAAAGTTTCAGCAAACCGATGTCAGAGGCAGGTGGACAGTTGAGAGGTTTAGTGTCAAAGCGGGCCAAACCACTAAACATCCAAAGTTGAGTTTTTGTTAAGTGTTTTTGGTCGATTAGTTTACGGCAAAGTGGTCCAACCAACAGCCTGTTAGTAATGTCACAATTCGACTTTGATGTTTGGCCCATTATGGTTTTGAAAATTTTGTGGCACACTGGGCCAAGCCACATGAATCGCTGATCATGATATCGCAGGTAGTTACACGTGTTTGCGTATCAAGATGGCGGACAGCGCGACCTCAAGCCCCGTGAAAACTCAACTCATCGGTGCGTCAAGGTAAAACAAAAACTTAATGAACCACCACCAAGCTTCTATTTCTACCTCATGGTCGTCAAAAGTAGCTCCAGTTCCTTATGATGTGAACTCTTCAATGCTGTTGAACAGGACCAACCTGGAATCAGAAAATGTGGTGCGGCCAGCTTTGACAAGGCAAAATTAAAACTTCAATAAGTCATCACAAAGTCGCTGTTTCTGTCTCTGGACAGTGTTGAAACATCTTCGAATGCACAAATTGACTCCTCCAACAACCATGATGTTTTTTTTAGCACCACAAAATTTGGACCCCATTTTTCTCTAAAACTACTAAATGTGGTTTGGCCCACTTTGGCACCAACCTCCTCATTTATACGTAACACCTACCAGAAGATATTTCTGCTAAAGGGGGCAAACGTCTAATCTTTCTAGCTTCTAGTACTTACTTTTTCAGGCAGTGTTTCAAAGAGGAGCCATTGTTTGGCCAACAGTTTCCATTGGATGTACTTCTTTTTTCACATCGCTGTATATTCATATTCCTTATGCTGATTCAGCACATAACTGAAGTATAAAGATATATATATATGTGGGTCTTTTCGAAAAAAAGAAACCTGAGAAGGAATTTCTTCTCTGAGCGCAGTCATGTAGGAATACGGAGCCCTTTGTTGTGCTAATTACAGCTTGAGAAATGATGAAATACAGATGACAAAATAGTAGCTTCAAGTCTTCTGGGCTTTGATAGCAAAAGGTGGTTTGCATGTTATAAGTCATGGGGAGAAAAAGGATTTCAAAGCAAGGCATCTTTCCAGGGGTTCATTTCCAACTGGGAAATGTATTCAAATTCAAACTAGTCCCGATAAAAGACAGTACGAGTGTTATTTTAGGAGCTGCTCTGCTCAGGCGGGGGGATGATTATGGTTTTATCACTTAAAAATCAGCATTGATTTGACGCATTAGAGCTTATTTCCCCCAATACTTAACAAAAAACAGAATTTTTACTTGATCTTAGCCACATGTTTAACCCTGGTCTCTTCTGGTTGCTCTGATTTCTGAATAAAGTTTCCCCCAAATGGCCGCTACTGCCTTTAAACACTAACAGAACTGTCTGCATTTCATTTTCTGGCCTTTATTTTACTTGACTTCTCATAAACTCTGATTGCAGCGCACCTTGTGTTTGCTTCTTATTAATCCTTATGGATAGCAGAGACCACATTTGCTGTCTAAAATAGTATATTTAACATGATGCAGCGTGGGTTTGTGCGCCGGTAAGAAGAGTTCAACCGGCCTGATGACCAAGGTTTATCTGCCCTTTGTTTTCTGTTGCTCCTTTGTGTCTGAGAGCTCACATCAATAATGCGCAGCTCAAATGTATCAGTGTAGCAGTAAAGATTTATTTTATGTTGTGTTTTTTTTTTTTTGTGAAGCAAAATATGGTTGTTAGCACACCCACAAAGTAATCAATGGCTCCTGCGTAGTTGCACTCCCACACAGACTGTTGCATCAAGCTCTAGCAGAGGCGTTTGAATGTCAGAAATGATCCAATTTCATCGAGTGCAGGGACTCGCCTGCTGATGGCTCATCAGATCTGTCAACGGGTTAAATGATATTCATGATTATTGAAAAGAAAAAACATGTACACTTTGATTGGGGGTGAAATAAGCTAAAAAAAAAAGGTACTTCATGTAAATGTGTTTTTGGGGATTTTGGCTGCTTGTGTGTTTTAGTTTTAGGACGGCTACACGGTGGTTAGAGATAAAATATAACAGGTAGTAGTGATGCTATAAAATAAACTTTACAGCCAAGGGTGGTGATTATTATAATTCCCTCAAACAGGAATAATCTTGCAAACCTAGTGAACTGGAAATGTGTTGTGATTTTTCAGAAGCAGGTAACTTTTTCTGGGCTTGAGGGAAGAATCAAAAATATCTCCAACATGCTATTTTGGTTCATGCTACGAAGCTTATGTGCATGGAATGAAATGAAAAATACTTTATTTATCCCAGAAGGAAAATTCAATAGAAGGGAAATTCAATAATTGCAATTGTAAAATTATAACCGCTACTGTTTTTCCCTTTCAATACATGGTTGTGCTGTTTGTGGTGACTAAACTTTTTTTTTTTCTTTTTAAATGCAGAATTTAGTTTAGACATGTGGTTGTCCATCACTGTTACCATGGTTGCCAGACCTTTACAGCACTGTCAGCTTCAGAGAATGGTCTGACTGCATGTCATTATCATTCTGCTACAGGAGGAAAGAAAACGCTTGTTTATATTCTTTAAACCAATCACAGTTGTCATGGATGGTGATGAGCCCAGGGTGCAGTGATGGTGCCCCTGCAAAACAACAACAGCGGTAACAGAGATTAAAATGGATAATTCACCAAAGGAACAATGCAGGTCTGCCTCACCGCAAAATCCTCAGTTCAGAGGTTGTTGTTGTTGTTGTTTCCTGTACCAAAGGAGAGGAGGATGAAGCTAAAATGTACACTGAAAAATGTCAGGTCTGAAGTCTACATCCAGTAAGTCAGAATAATTTGTCCACATTTGTGACTCTTACATTCTTATAAGAAAATGTATCAGTTCGTCTTTATATAATTATTTCCCACCTTTTTTTTTTTAACCTTGCTAACACGTCCATATGATTTGTTTTTACTTTAATATGTTCAGAGACACATCATTAGCGAACAGATCAGTCAATGGTGTATGAAGACAGCCTCAAAAACACAGATTCAGAGTTCCAGGGTTTCATACAAAACAAAGTGAAGGAACTAATTGTGTCAGCTTACAGCGTGGGGCGTTGTGTATTCTTGTTCACAATTGGTTTCCAGTCCGAGCATGTACAGCTGAATTACTTTAATATTACGACTTTCCATTGTGTAGCGTAGAGTAGTTTAACAGTGTTTGGGGAGAGTTGTTGGTGAGCTGGCGTGCTCGAGCTGTAGCATGTAGCGGAGACGTGGGTGGAGATAGAGGAAAGGACTTCATAGATCTGCATTTTCTATGGAAAGCGACAGTGTCAGGTCTGAAACATTTACAAGATAAAGGGATTTTTTTCATGGAAAGACTTCTGTGTAACTTTGACACATGGAGGTTTTTTTTTAGGAGTTTAATCAATGACAGAGGAGGCTATAAAAATCCTTGGAAAAGGGACGGCTAGTCCAGAACAGCTGTAGCATAAAAGTTTCAGCCTTGACTGAAAGGCCTGCTTCTTGCTAAAGGACATTTTCTATATCTCATTCAATACTGAACCTTTGTTTAAAAATGATTTGCAGCAGCAGAAAGCTGGATCAGCATTAATAAAAGCCTTTTTTTGTGCAGTTTTTCTATTAGTGTCACCAAGGTTTGCTCTAAAAGTACAGATAACATGAATGGCTGTCTAGATACGAGCGACTCGTCTCTCACTCCAGAAATGTCTTCAGAAAATCAAGATAATTTGTGTTTTTCAGCGAAAGCCTTCCTCTCATTACGATTGTCAGTTGATTAACCTGACGCGAGCGCCGACACTCGCGAATCAGAACAACAAGTAAACCTCGTTTCGCTCAATGAGCAGTGATTGGTATCGAAATATTTTGTTGTTCCAAAACAAAAGCAGGAGGGAGGCTTATGCAAATGCTTTTTGAGTAATCACTTGTGTCAGGTATTTCTTTTCCTTTTAAATTCAAATTCACCCGTCTTGTTTTTATTATTATTAAACTTATTTTTTTTTCCCTCGCTCGCTCTGTGTAATCTCCATCTGTTTGTACCCCTTCCCACATCTACCTCCTCTCCCTGTCACTCGCTGGCAAATTCAACAATGTTTTATTGGCAGTACAGTCCAAAATCCCTCGACGTTGCCAGAGCAGTTTTTTAATACATTACAAGGCTAAACAGCCGCATAAAATCCGCTCGGAGATGATTTAGCTCATAACTTTGGAGGAATAGGCAAGGGCTGAGTGGTTGAATATAAAAACGCTTCAAGGTAAAAACAAGAATTTATGAGAACAGACGTTTCGATTCGGGATGATTTAGAATTTACTGTTGTTCACAAACTGTTTTTGTTCCACACTCATTCTCTCGATATCGGTGTTTGAAGCTGTCAGCTGCAACTTTAAGCATTGTCAGCAGAGCAAATGATTCAGCTAGATATGTTTTTTTTTCTTTCTATCCAGTAGAAGAACTTGAGCATTGTGCACAGTGGTGGGTTGATTTGGCAGCCGGGAAGGACAGCTGAGCGATCACGTGACCACTGTAAATCTAAATCATTTCAGTTTTTATTGAAGCGAGGAGAAGACAGAAGGGCATACTTAAAGGAACTGGTACATATGTGCTACTGCAGGCAGGGGGAAGTGAGGGAAAGAGATATTGGAGCTATTACTCTTCAAGTGGACGGCTGTTAAGGACGGAGGGCCTCTGAAGTGCCGGAGAAAATCAAGTTCCCCTTGAGAGGAAGAGGCCTTACAGAGCAACAGATATGTACTGTCGGGGTATATGCAAGTTAGTAAAAGCAGAAATCAAACTGACAATACTGGCCCACCACTCAGACCTAATAATGATCTTTAAGGCAGCTGTAATCGATGTTTCTTATAACAACAATGCATCACAGTGGAAACAGGTCAAGGAGTTCACTTATCGCTTGAATCTGCAGCTCACCTCAGCTTTAGAGCGAGCTTCAGGTTGTTTTTTAAGCCTCAGAGATGGACAGCGACACCTAGCATCTAAATTCAAATTCCCTAGTCGCTGTAGAAATGCTCTTGAAGAATTTGTTGCAGCAAAGTTTAGAGCGTGTTGAATGAAACTACAGGATTTTGCAGATCCAACAATGCAGGTTGCTTGTCAGTACAAGGGCTCAGGTGGTAGAGCGGTTGGTCTTTGATCATGATGTTGGTGGTTCGATCCCCCGTCCCTCCACAGTCGAAGTGTCCTTGGGCAAGACACTGAACCCGAAGTTGCTCCCAATAGCAGGCACCACCTTGCATGGCAGCTCTGTCGCCATTGGTGTATTAATGAATGGTTGAATGAGAAACACATTGTAAAGCGCTTTGAGTGCCGCTAAGGTAGAAAAGTGCTACATAGGTGCCGACCATTTACATGTATGACTAGTCTTTATATATAATATAAGAGCCTAAAAGTAAAGGTGGTGCAATAACTAATCGCGTTAACTCTCCATCCATCTATTATCTATACACCGCTTAATCCTCACTAGGGTCGTGGGGGGCTGGAGTCTATCCCAGCTGACTCAGGGTGAAGGCAGGTTCACCTGGACAGGTCACCAGTCTATCACAGGACTACACTTAGAGACAGACAACCAAGCACACTCACATTCACACCTACGGACAATTTAGAATCACCAATTAACCTCAGCATGTTTTTGGACTTGTGGGAGGAAGCCGGAGAACCCGGAGAGAACCCACGCTGCACGGGGAGAACATGCAAACTCCATGCAGAAAGATTCCGGGTGTCCTCACCGGGACGTGAACTGGTGACCTTCTTGCTGCGAGGCAACAGTGCTACCAACTGCTCCACCTTGCAGCCCGCGTTACCTCTCGGAGTTCAATTTTCAAACTCTAATCTCAAACCCACCCTGTAACCAGTCGGTCAACACAGGCGCACTTTTAGCAGCCGTATAAAAACCATCACTGAAAGCTAAACATTTCCTGCTTCTTACAGATATGAAATTGTTGGACAATGTGATTGAAAAAGGCATTTTGTGATTTTGCCAGCAAACGGTGCGGAAAAATCCTTCCACAAATCGCTTGACCCAAATCAAAGTGCTTTTGTACACCAGTCTGTCAACGCAACGGCATGCCGTTTCAGACCGCTGTTGATTGACGTGCTACTGGAGCCAAAGAGTCAGTCATTCAGACATGAAGTCCACAAGTTCAGATGCTGTCAGATGAACAGAAAGGAGTGCATGTCAGAAACTGGGTTTAAGTGAAGGATTTTCAGGTACACACCGTTAACCCAGAACAAAGAAACGGTCCACTCTGAGGAGAGGAGTTTGTCAAGAGTCTTAGTTTGTAAAAACCCATCATGTATGCTTTATTCTGAGGATGAAGGTCAAAAATCTAGGTGACATATTTTACCATCCCCCCCAAAAGTTTACAGTTATAAGAAATGTAATAAAATCCTCACATACACACTTTCATCCGGTTTCCTGTGTAACAGTTTTGCAACTCATTGTGGCTGTTTTTGACTCCTCCTCACACCCACCTGACTAAAAAATTCTCAAATAAGTGGAGCAGAGGGGAGTTATGCATCTCTGGACTATGGACTCACTATTACAGCATCAATCTGTCACGCAACGCAGCCACACCCTTATTTATGCATAACTTTAAGTCTTAGGCCTCGTCCACACGTAGCAGGGTGTCTCACACAACAGATATGTTCCTGTAATGTGGCCTGTCATTCACACAAAAACGCAGATTAATGGCATTAAAAACGATTCTTTCAAAAACCCCCGACCAAAGTGAAGATTTGCCTCTGTTTATGCGTCTGTATGTGGACGTCAATTAGGTTTAGGTTTCCAAATGTCACTGCCTGCGACAAAATATGTTCTTTACATCACATATGCGACCTGTGTTTACATGTGGAAACAGTGTGGATGCCCTCAGAACTGTGATGGCGTTGTCTCTGGTCCAGACCCAGATACCGCCCCCTGTACAAGAACACAGGCGAAGGACGACGTTAAGGACGGTTGTTTTCCGCCACCTTGCCATTCCACATCCAAGGCATGTTCTCCATCAAAGACAGCGACGCCGGTTTTGGGTCAGACCACTGCCAGCTGGTGGGAGAACTTTGAGACGGAAATCGTGCTCCTGGAGGAATGGCGTGACAATTTCCGTATGTCCCGGTCGTCGCTCCTGTCGTCGGAGTTCTTACATCCTCACATAGAATATGAATGTGCTTAACAACATACCTATGTGGTTAGGTGTGGATGAATTCTTTTTCTAAAAACAAGGTGGTGTGTACGTTAGTTTTTTTTTCTAGACGGAGGGGATAGGATATTCGGTTTTACAAAAACCCTGCTACGTGTGGACAAGGCCTTAATACAGTTTAAACAGATGAGTTCTGTAAAAATGTATCCGTTGTACAGTTGTCCTGAACAGTGAAATTAGCTGTAGAGACCAAAACCATTTTTAGTCGACGGCTGTGAACATGTTCTGCTGTACAGTGGAGAAGTTTATCATGGAGGTCTATGGAGATGTCAAATCTGCTCAAGTGGCCACTTGTGGAAATGCAGTTTCTGGCATTGCTGTGTTGGCTTTGTTTTTTTTGTTTTGTTTTTTGTTTTAGGCAGAAAATCAGGGTGTGAGGAGTTCAACCCCGTTGCAAACCTCCACTTTGCCTTTTTATTAACTGTAAACAGAAGCTTTCCATCTCCATAGCCTAGTTGCTACTCGCGCATACGTAGGTTTTGATCCACTACAACAAAGCACGAGAACACAGAACGGGGGAGCTAGTGTTCGGCTTGGTCGGGTGCATTAAAAATTGGACGCTCTTCACAAGGGGGAGAACGCGAGACAATTAAATGCGAAGATCACAGGGCGAGGCGGTCATTGAAAGTACAAGAAAAGAGGCAAAAGCCGATAGAGGACGAACACCAAAATAGAAAAAGAACGGGCAAAAACAGGGAGTGGAATGAAAAGGCAGGAAAACAAAATTGAAAGCAGGTCGAGGAGCCATTGTGCTCCAGCTTCAGAGAGCAATGAAGGTGGACGGGAAGAGAGGAAATGGAAAGTGGGGGGAGAAATAGGAAAATGCTGGAATAAAGGGGAAGGGTGGTGACGAGTGGAAGGCTTTGAAAGAGAGCAGGTGAATGTGTCGCACTCTTTAATGACGGCGTAGCATTTTAATTCAGCCACAAACACACA
>NW_007577946.1:252038-273825 GCF_000690725.1 Stegastes partitus | reverse complement strand
CACGTCACAATGGAAGCTGTGGTCCAGACCTTTTTTAAGACCACACCTGTTTGCTTTCACTGTTTTTTGTTCCTCAACTGCCTGCCCAGACCATCATGGAATATTCATGAGCTCTGATTGAAATGCTCTGGAGGAGATACCGTATCAGTGTGATGAAAGCCTCAGCCGGGATACTGTTTCCAGAGAACTGTTTGATTCTTATGTGTGATATGTTCTGGTATGTGAAGGCTGCACAGTGACTGGACATGATATTGTTAGTGCTTTTGGCTGCCTGCAGCTTTTCAAAAACATCTGCTAAAAATCTGGCAAGACCCTTCTGCCAAATGCAGACGTCCGACACCACAGGACATAAAAATAACTTTACAAGAATATGAAATTATGTTTGGCTGCTCCAATTTAGCCCTTTTGGAACAACACAGTAATGTGGACATGACAGCTTCCCACTGCCAACAAATTATCTCCACGCATTTGCTTCTTCCCCAAAGTTTCCCCGAGATGTTTACCAGCATGAGCTCTTTTTCCAAAGCAGCAGGCAGGCAGTTGCATTATTATGTGCAGTCATGAGGCGGTCTGGTTAGCCGTCGGATCGCTCGCTACGGCACACCGCATGGCCGCCAAATTGCTATCTGGCAACAGTTTTGTAACACTTAAACAACATTTATGGGAGTCTTTATCTCCTCCGGTGACCTGTGACCTCTGTTTGAAAGAGCTGAGACACAAAACCCAACATGTATGTGAAATCTGTATCCCCACCCCCCGGGTAATAGAGATAGACTCTGACACCGAGCGTGTCTTGTATTTGTTTACACATGTTGTGTTACCTTAGCCGTATTTTCCGGGCACGCTGTCGCACAGCTTGAGCAGAAGCATCCCGGCTAAATGAGAATCTGTGGTGATAGATGGTGGAACATCACATATTTCACTGGGAGCAGATGGAAGGAAACGCAACACCCTGCTTGGTGGCAAATGGATGATGCAATCGCCTCACATTTTCTGCTCCATCAAACTGAAGGGGAGCATTTGAATATGCCTGTTGGTGTTAGACAGATCACTCAGAGCTTAGTGCATTCATTCATTTTCTGAGTTGCGATGGGTGGAAAGCAGAAAAAAAAAAAAAAAGACTTAACAGGGCTAGCACGTCTGCAGAACCTACTCCCACCTGAAGGCGAATTAAAGTCTCCAGACAATAAACGGAAATTAACTAATTCCGCAACCCAGGAAAGCTGTATGACGGAAAGAAAAAAATGCAAACTCCAAACAACTGGAACCTTCCTGCTATGAGGCGATGACATTCAGGATCCACATCTCCACAAAGACCTGAACCGAAAGAACAGTTTAACCTAAATATGATCAATTAAGGGCTGCAGTATTGAGTCATTATTTCTTTATAGTCGTTTGCCAACATCTTCACTCCTTATAAGTGGCAAAATGTGTACTTTAAGAGAACTGTAACCGCCTCTGGTTACTCATAAATTCTAGATTTGTGGTGGGAACATGATCCAGCTTCTAGCTGTTCCAGCTACAGTGTTTACTGTGAAAGTTTGAGCTCAACGGCTGCTGTAGCCACGTGCACTTAATAACTGGATGACAGTTCCCAGCAAAAAATAGATTGAGGTCTTACCTTGACTGCCAACAAAGTATGCAGCCTTTTTGATCTTCGTGTAGATAAAGATCTTCCTTCACATTCACACCCAACCATTGGACAGAGCAACAATCCCACCAAGCCTGTGGTCACCTCAGATTAAACCACCTGGATGTGTTTTACACATTTATTACCTTTATTCTCCTCATCTAACAATGAGTGATGCACAGATGTAGACAAATACTCTGAAGGCCAGTTCATAGTTTTTGCGTCTGCATGACTTAAACACTCAAAGAGCCATTTTCCCACGGAAAAGAAAACACCGGGAGTCACAAAACCTTTTTTTTAAGATAACACTGCATATATCGTTTTTTACCTTTATGCCCTGTATCAAAAAAAATACAACTATAGTGTGTTGAATTTATGAACTGCTACAGAGAAAACAACATTTTATTTCTGCATGCAATAAAAACATTTTGACGCTGGGTTGAAGGTTGCTTTCAAATGAAATACTCAATATCTATTAGAATCGTATACTGTATATGAAAAAGCCAAACTTAAATCATCCACCTGCAGCAAAGTCAAAATGCCGTCTGGTTGTCCTGCTGCCTGCAGCTGGGACTGCTGACCAGACTGCTGACCGCCTGTGAGCGCTTTGGGACGGGAGGATCTCACGGCAGCACCGCTGCTCGCTGAGGACAGTAACTGCACGATACGTGTTTTCACGTCAGAGCCTCCAAAACACCAGAAAAGTCTCCAGTAACACCAGAAAGAGTCGCTAGATTTGTCACTTTTGATGAAAAAAAAGTCGCCAAGAGGATTTGGAAAGTCACCAGATTTAGCGAGCAAGTCGCCAACTTGGCAACACTGCATGTGCTGGCGGGTGTCGCACATCGGCGGTTGTGACGCATATTTTGAGCAACAAAAAATTAGAACACGTTTTATTTTATTGTTACAATCACCATAACCTTAGAATTACATTTTAAAAACAAACTAAAATAAAATAAATGTAAATTAAATAATCAGTATTTATTTTCCAAAGCCACAAGGAGCCGCAGCAGAGGGTTGCCGACCTCTGGTCTACACAGCAGACCAACACAAACTCCATAGTACATATATTGTTGTATGAATGGAACCACATGTGTGTCCACGTCCAGATTCCACATCAGTCACTGCAGAAGTGATGCAGAAACCATGAACTGACCTTAGCTGTATAGATTTTCTTAGGCTTTGAAACGCTGTGGTTCTCTTGGCACACGTTGCCGCTTTTGATGTATGAAAAGTCTGGGACTGTATCTCCCGCCTGCATTTTCTCTTTCACCCGGAAAAGCAACGCATCACTTAGACTAAAGATGCTCGATGTGCAACAAGCAAACAAAGCAAATGTTAAGATTTAGAATTTTAGACAAAACATCCATCCATTATCTATACACCGTTTAATCCTCACTAGGGTCATGGGGGGCTGGAGTCTATCCCAGCTGACTCAGGGGACAACTGGACAGGTCACCAGTCTATCTCAGGGCTACACTTAGAGACAGACTAGACAAAACCTGTTTCGCGTTATTGCCTCATGACTGACGAAACTAATCTCTTAGGAATTTTGCATCAGTCAGCAAATTGAATAATCAGCTAAAAGCCAACCTAAACTAAACTGATTTTGTCCATGTATTTAGACTGTACAGTAAGTACCATCTGAAAACAAGAGTAATGATGAACTTCTTTCTGCTGCGCTGCTTGTCTTCTTCTTTTTTCGAACCTCTCTCCATCATGGTTTCCCTCCGGCTTCCTTCCCCTCTCACCCTGTCTGTCTTTATCTCTCTCTCTCTCTCTCTCTCTCCATCCTCTTTAGCTTGCTGCTCTGCAAACTGCCAGCTCCCATGGAGTGGGTGTGCTACACACTTACATAAAACCAGCATGTTACACAATTTGAATGCTCTCCGTATCGGTGCATGTGTTCATGCATGTTGCCTGTCTGTGGGCTGAGGGGCTAAAAGTCTTGACAGAGCCTAATATAAAAGGATTCAGCTGATTATAGCACTGCATGTGAGTGTGTGGGTTTGTGTTGACGTGCAGCTCTGTGCGTGTCCGTGCCGTGTGTGTGTGTGTTTTTACTATAGATTCCACGTTGCGAAACACAAATCCTCCGCTGCCATTCAGTGTGAATTTATCTGTGCCGCTCTCTTTACTTTAAGCTCTGTGTAGCCTATTTAGCTGTGCATAGAGCGCCAGTCCTAATCCTCGTATCAAACGGGGTGTTTTTTCATTAAAAACTGTGAGCACGGAGCTGCACAGACTCCCTCTGAGCTGACTAACACTGTCCTGCACTGCATGGGCGAGCGACAGCCTGCGCCGCAATCACTCATCCTGCCCATCGAGGTGGAGAAGAGAAACGGAGAGCAGGGGAGATGTCTTCATGTGGAATATGGCGGCGCTTTAGTCTGCCGTCTCTCTCCCGTAATGATGCTCTAGTTTCCTGCTTGGCTGACTTCTTCCCTACTAATTGACCTCCCAATCAGCCGGCCTTCTTCTGTCTTACTTGTTGTTTTCTCTTTCATGCCCCGGTCCTTCCTTCCCTCCCTGCTTGCTCACCTGTCTTGACTTCCTGCTCTCTTATTATATTCCTTCCCAGTTATTTGCTTCCTAACGAAGGTCAAACTGCCCCGTCTGACTTCCCCTTTACTCCTACCCGTTGTCCTCCCAGTCTTCCTCCTTCTGTCTCCTTGCTTATTGCTTTCCCCATTTTTTTTCCCTCTGTATATTCTACATCCATTTCTTCTTTAATTGCTTCCTGAATGCCTGTCAGCGTTTCCCCTTTCCTTTGCACTAATGCACACTTTCCTCCTTACACTTCCTTCCTTGCATCTCGTGCTGACATTGTCCCAGTGCTTCCCATATTTCTAAACGTGTATACATTTCCTTCTATAATCTGTCCAAGTCATCTGGTTGTGAATTACTGTAAACTTTTGTAGGTCACATGTCAGAGATCCTGGAGGTGTGACAGTGATGACCCATTGAAGAGTTTCTTACTATGAATCTGAGAATACCGTTGTGACTCGATAATCCGACACTAAATGTAAAACCTTCTTTTATGTCGGATAGCAAGGCTGTCGGATTGTCAAGACGGAAGTCGAGATACAAGGAGGGCTTGATGCTGGAAGGCTCATTTGTTGTTAATATTTACTGTTCATAGTTGTTATAACAACCAGTAGGGCTGGTCCCAGTAGCACTTTCTGGTCCCTGGATATTCAGGCCCAATTAATGATGAATATCTTAACATTCGGCGCGGTCGGGGTGGAGGGTACCTGTCGGAGGGCAGTGGCCAAAATGCACAGGCAGTCCTTGGCTGCTGATGCCGGTTTAGTTAGCGGTCATAGTTCTGTTTTGGGGGAGTGGCAGTTACACTCCACCGCTACCATCCATGTCTACTTCCACAAACACTGAGCACGCTCACTGTGTGTGACGTCGTCGTGTCTTCTTCTGCGCATGCGGGACACTTTTGGGTCGTATGAAGTTCACACAGCAGATTACATACAAGTCGCATTTAATTGGAAATGTGAACAAACTCGCAAAAAAAAATCGGATTTCACAAAAAAATCCAAATTGAACATTAAGTCTTGCAGTGTGAACGTAGCCAATCTGTCGGTTCAGTCAGATAATACGCCGTTATCCTCATTTGTGACATAAAATGTCATGTCGGAGTCAGAATCCAAGGCTGTCGGTATGTTAAGGCTATTTTTAATGGGTTCCGTTCGTTTTTCCTAAAAACCTGTCGGATAGCAAGGTTTAGGATTGTTAAGGGTCGCATTATCGAGTCACGACTGTCCTGAAATACTAAGTGGATGTTGAACATTTTTACATCGACAGCTTGTGGATCATATTTGTGGATCATTATCTTGTTGTGCTGCTGCATCAAAAATAACGAGCAAACAAAAATCAAAAAGTAAAAAAAAAGTATTTACCTTGGATTTACTCACTTCTGGATAGTCTACCAATCACATATGTTATTTGACTGGTCCTCTTAATTAACGGCCGATCGGATGATGAAATTTCGGCAACACAATTTCTCTAAATGCAGCTGAACTGACTTTCCTGGTTTGACAGTTCTACCAAGTGTCTGGATAAAAACAATAGCAGAAGAATACATTTGCAATTTGTAAGGTGTGTTCCTGAGAACGTCCTCATAGATGAAACCTCATCCGATAGTTGAGGGATAGTCACGTACAGGAATACGTTGCGCTACGGCCGAGACTGGGACTGTTTAGGAACTCGCTCGGCTGTCTGTGTTTTCTTGTTTCTTGCTGTAAACTTTATGGTGCAAAGTCCATTATCTCTCATAATTGCAGAAAGAAGCTGAGGCCTGACTGACACAATATTTTTCCGATAGCCTTTTTATTGTTGCAGGTTTTATGGTCTATTGGAATTGATTTCCATTGCCTCAGTGTTATTTATTCTTCCAACTTGGGGTGTGCTGCACACATAGCTTTTATTCTTATTTTTATATTGTACATTTTTTTTATCTTATTCCACAGAGAAGCGCTTTATGTTCGTCTCCATGCTGTTTTTAATAACAAAGCGTAGGCTGCTGGTTTCAAGCCCTCCTCTGTTCTGATTAAACCCCTGAAAACACTTGTCTCCATGAATCAAAATCATTTATTTAAAAGCTATTTTTTCCATGACAAGAATCCCTCTCTACAGTAAAATGACTTCGATGTGACTTTACATTATTCTTTCCCATCATATTTGCAGATCTCTCTCTCCACCCACTGCGCCGCTATTTGCTGCAGTTCAAGCACACCAGCTCACCAATGACTCTGCTCAAACGCTGTAAAGCTTTTCTACACAAGTTCTATTATACATACAATACATATTGGGGTAATTTAGCCCTTCATGTTTAAAGTGGAGGGGCTGCAAGGTGGAGCGGTGGTTAGCATCGTTGCCTCGCTGCGAGAAAGTCGCCAGTTTGCATCCTGGTGAGGAAACCCAAGATCTTTCTGCGTGGAGTCTCCATGTTCTCCCCGTGCAGCGTGGGTTCTCTCCGGGTTCTCCGGCTTCCTCCCACACAGTCCAAAAACATGTTGAGGTTAATTGGTGATTCTAAATTGTCCGTAGGTGTGAATGTGAGTCTCTAAATGTGGACTGGTTACCTGTCCAGGTGTCCCCTGCCTTCACCCTGAGTCAGCTGGGATAGACTCCAGCCCCCCGTGACCCCAGTGAGGATTAAGCGGTGTATAGATAATGGATGGATGGATGTTTAAACTGGGAACAAATTGTAAAGAAAAAATAATGATACCCCCATCATGCCAGTTGACAGGATTGGCTCCTCAGGTCTGTTACACATGAAATGCTGCAAGTATACATCTGTCTTCGATGCACTTAGATTTCAAGGTAGAAACACTCGGTCATGGCATTGACTGCTTGAGTGATGTCTGTTCTAGCTAGATTTCCACTGGAGGAAGTCTTTAGGAACATGTCTCTAAGAGAGACAGTCGAATATGTTGCACAGCTGTCAATACATGATACGTTCGTCTCTCCTAATTTGGTGGTTATTGCACAATATTGCTAAAGTCAGGTAAATAAATGAATGCATAATAAACCAAAGGTCTCAAAAAGACCCACCGATCGGTATCAGGCGACGCTGCTCCCACTGATCGGCCCCAACAATCCCGACCGCTGCGCCCTCAGTATAACTGCTCCCCTGCCAATCTAACCTCTTTTTTTTTTTTTTCACTTTTCGTGCATCTTCGTCCGCCTGTCTAATTCCCTCCAAGTCCAGTGATGTAGTGTAATGACCCCGTCTGTCTGAGCATGTTGAAGGATTAGTCTGCGTAACAAAGGTGCAGAGAATCCCACCTACAGGCCGCCGGTGTCAATACATCATTATCTGTACGTCAGCTTTCGCTCGGCGGTGTGTGCATGTGTGTGTTCCTTCTGCTTTCTCTTGTTATAATCTTTCACCTTGGCACACCTCCTTGTTTTATCCCCTCCTCGTCCTCTTCATCTTCCTCTTCCTCGCTTCTCTTTTTTTTTCAACCAACCCACCCGCTCTAGCTTCCCTTTATCTCCCTCCCTCTTCCTCAGTGCGCTTTCCTCTCAGGAGTGCAGTTGCCATCCTTTTCTTTTCCCACCGGTGGCTCACGCTGCTTCTCTCCGCACGCTTCCTTGCGCTGACACACATCTGGCACGTAGCTCCGCACACACACACACACGGCAGCACACACGGAAACCATATATGCACATGCATGCTGTGTATTGTGCTGCTGTGTTACACCCTCACTCACACACAGTCAGGTCCCCCCCTGTGTAATTGTAGCGATGAGTTATTTTGCCCCAGGCCCGCCGTTACTCACGAGGTATCTGTCATATAACCCCCACGCACCCTCCCCTCTCTTCCTATCCATCATCTCCCACCCCTTCCTCCCTCTCTCTCTCTCTCTCTCTCACTCTCCCTTGCGCACAAATCTCAAATCATCCTCTTTCATTTCATCCATCTCAATCCTAAGCTCCTCTCAGTCTTTACCTCGCCGCCACCTCTCGCGATCTCCCAGTCCCCGGCCTTCCACACCTTCCCCCTTTACCGTCCGATCTCTTTTTATCAAACATGCGTTTCTGGTGCTCGCACGTCCTTCTGTCGATATTCAGCCGCTGCTGATTCATTAGTCTCAAAGCTCGGCATGTAAAGCGTGAGCATCGTCCCCTTTTGCTCTCTGTGACTGATTTGAAATCAAAAGCGCTTGATGCCACTATTGTGCATATGTGTGTGAGGGACTGAATCCAAGCCATTAGGAGGCCTGGTGGGGATGGTGACTCACTGACATGATGAGCTGTCGTTTTGTTACAGCAGACGGTGGCTTACTTGATGAGTTCAGCAACCGAAAAATGGCTAGTTTAAAATACAAAGAGGATTTCAGTGATCAGTTGTGTGTCTGTCATCGGGGAGAGTTCAGTTTTCATGTTAGTGATGTGGCCTTTGGGACGGCAGTGATGGCCTTCTGGTTATTGAATGGGGTATTTTTATCACATGTTGTTCAAACATTTCATAGCCCTGGAGGATGACGACGCCTAACGACTGTGATGATTCCTGTTTCATCAAGCACCAACTCATCACCACAGATGGACTGGCAAAGAATTGTGAACAAAGAATCGTGGTTTCTGCAGGTTTTACCTTCATGTCCTCATGATTTTTTCTTTAGTAGAGCCACCATTAGGCTGACATTTTTGGTTTTGAGTTTATAACTATTAGATGGACTGCCAAGACGTTCACGTTATCCTCAGCACTTGGATCGTGACCAATACTGGCAACACGGCTGTAATTTGTGTTTGATGAAGATGATCAGTTCAGACACATCCAATTAAAATGTCTAAAAATCTGAATTAGTGAAATATTATTATACTGGTACAGTTATTAGGTGGCTTTCCGCTGCAGGAACTCTGGGCTGGCACAAGATGGTGGGAATGTTTACAGGAACAGCTTCAAAATTGACCCTTTTACACTTTTTGTTTCCATTGCGTTGGAGGATCCAACAGCTTCGACCACAACATCAACTTTGGGTGGACCAAAACAACAACAAGTAGTAGTAGTAGTTCAGTTCTATGTGCACGTAGCAAATCGAACAACAAGGGCTTTGTTGAGTGAAGGCATTTTCGTGCTTTCTGCATCTGCAAGGATACAGTGTGATGTGTATTTCGTTGAGACACTTGTAAACCTCTGTGCAGATGTCCTCACGCAGCCCTAAAATCACAACCACGCCTGCAGGCATCCATCCATCCATCATCTATACACCGCTTAATCCTCACTAGGGTCATGGGAGCCTATCCCAGCTGACTTAGGGCGAAGGCAGGGGACACCCTGGACACGTCACCGCGGAGAGAACTCACGCTGCACGGAGAGAACATGCAAACTCCACGCAGTCACCCGGATGCAAACCGGCGACCTTCTTGCTGCAAACCACCGCACCACCTTGCTTTAAACATATGTTTGGTATGTGGAGAGACAGTGTCATGTGATTCTCTATCATCTAAACCTTTATAATTCATTATTAAAAGAGTTGTAATTGAAGTGGTCTCAGGTGGACTTCATGCTTTGACTTGTCCGTGCTTTCCATCGAGCCAGTAGAAGTCCTCATTTCTCTAGAAATTCTGGGCAAAGTCCGTTTACTGGTACACTTCAGGAGTAAGAGAAGATAAGACTTTTATTTTACGAGGAAGAGGCAGGAAAATGTCGCTTGTTGTTTAGCCAATCACACTTGTCTTCTCCAAGTTTAGCCAATCAGCGCACAGCACGGCAGTTTTTTAGGGTGTGGTATCTGATATTCTACCCCACAAGATTCTAAGGGTTGTGACAGAGTTCCCCTGGTCAAAGGCTACGTATGGTTTGGGTGTTTTGACAAGTGATCAGGTCAGTGGTTACTGAAGGAAAGTTGCCTCATTGTCAAGAGGTTGGGTTTCCCATGTGGTATGGATCATTGGTTCTTGGTTTGACATGAAAAACTCCACTATATAAGCCCGTGGTTAGGTTTATTCTGGAAGGTGATTCTTGTTGGCTTCGAATCCTCTCACAGGCCTCCGAGTATTGTACTTGTATAAACTTTTTTTATATATCAACAAGACAGTATCTACAGATAATTTCTTCATCTTCACATCATCATCGCTACTCAATAAACAACAAGGGCTACTCAGAAGTACGTACCCCACAGTAAGCACTTTTTTGTCACCCCAAAACATCCCTGAAAGAAGTTCTGCTGGTGCGGTTCCTGCAGTTGGGAGCGGCACAAAGGTTCAGGCTGCCCTAAAACGTCCTGCAGGTTCCTGTAGTGGAGAAGGGCCTCAAATGATCATATGTAACTTTCTGACACGAGGATTTGGATCAATCCACTGCTGTGCCTCAATTCAAGGACAAATTACATGTTAAAATATTTACCTTGGAATCACAATGCATTAAAAATTGCCCTCCTTGAGCACACCATAGTGCATGCATACTGAACAGCAAGTGTTCAAACTCTCAGCTTCTCATAGAGAACAGCATCACTTATCGTCGCTCACAATTGTGTATTTTCACAGGTACTTTGAGTAGCATAAAAGGTGTTTCATTTATTATCCTCAGCATTTTACAAACGTGTTACTTCACAGCTCCCATAATAGAAGGGTATTTTTCATGTCTGTTTCAAGCTCACCCACAAGTTTATTGATATTTTAAAACGTTTGACAGCTCATGTATGGATTTCTCTGTCAGTGGAACATCTCCATGTTTCCTTCTTGGTTTTAGGCCTTTTCCCACAGAAGTCACGTTTCCAGATGATGCTGAAGAATCAAATCATTATTTAATAGAGCTAGATGGTGGTCTTCTTTCATAAAGTTTGACTTTGAGGGTTCTTGTTTGGTCTGGGGCTTCCATATTTGTCTCATATTGGTTTTTAGTTTAAAGTTATGATGCTTTGTGGACGTGGTGACGATTCAGTTGTGATTAGATTGGGACTTTTATTTTGTAGGGTTTATCTGATGTTTTCCAGGACACTCCGTAATTTCATTTTCATGTTTTGTACCAGACCAAAATGCAGAAACAGTAGACAGTTTGATGGGGGATGAGGGAGGATCCCCTCATTGACCTGCCATCCCCCATGGAGTTTGGTGTGTGTGTCCTGGTTGGTTGGTTGGTTGGTTGGTGGCGTGGCAGCAATTATTCAAATTCTAATAATCTGAAATGCTTAACTCCCCGTTTGATTTTAATAACAGTGGTTCAGCAAATAAACCTCACCGTGATCTGTAAAGATTGTGTGAGTCTTGTTTAATAGGCTTTTATTGTCTGTTCTTCCATAGCGATTGCATGCTCCACATAGATTACACGAGGAAGCCATTAAAATATTCATATTGAACTATAAACATAAATACACAGTTATCATAAAAGGATGGAGCTGAACAGAAGTGTTCTTTCCAAAGCTGGGGAAGATGAAAATAAACATTGTCACGTCATTTACAAGCCTCCTGTTCCCTCATTAATGTTGATCTTTCTTGCAATTAACAGGTGAAATTGTATGTCATGTGTTAAACGCGTGCAATGACCCCCTAAGGCACGGCGAATTACAATCATGAATTGTAATTTTCATAATATATTTGCATCTTATTAAAAATGCTAAACAATCCAAAGAAAACTAATTTCACTACAAATGCAAATTTGTTCAATTATTTCGGTGATGTCCATTTAAACACATTTTTCCACCTCATTTACCAGCAAATCATTATTGACTCACTCAGTAAACACCTCTATTATAATCTACTGTTTACATTAGGACTGTATTTCCATCTTCAGGATTGTTTTGTGTAAATGTAAGAAAGTCATAACTCTCCACGTTTTACCGTATCTTAGCTCTATTGTACTGTTTACACTTGTGTTAAGTGAGCAGCAAGGGCCAGTAGTGTTCTCCCTATAAGGTACAGTGGTAGAGAGTACTCAGACCCTGTCAATGTTTGCACATTTTATAGTGTTGTAAAATTTCATTATTAATTTATTAAAAATCCAAAACTGAAATCTGTCATTTATCAAACTGCTTTAGACGCTGTCGAAATCCAAACTGAGGTTAGGTGTGTCCTTTGCTTTTCCACCAAAGTGAAATAAGGCGACGAAGTTTGGAACAAAGTTCAGAAAGACAAACAGTGAATGTCAGGACAGAAATAACGACGATGTCCAAGGAACTCTTTAGAAGTCTCTGCGATAAATTGTTGAGCCCTATAAGGGCCTATGTTTACAGCTCTGAGTGTTCCCAGGACCAATGCAGCCTCAATGTTTGTGACATCAAAGAAGTTGGACAGAAGCAGGACGGTTCCCAGAATTAGCTGTCTGATCAAACTGAGTCACCGAGCAAGTTAGTTTTTGGCCGCGGTGACCAGGGACCCAAAGGTCTCCCTAACAGAGCTTCTGAAGCGCTCCACAGGGATGAAAGACTTTAGTAGGGGGGTGGTTCTCAGCAGCAGGGACAGGGAGAATGGTCAGAGCTGAAAGAAATATGAATGCAATCAAAAGGTCTTTGGAAAAATAACAAATAAAAATTGCTCCGGCATGCAGTGGCGTGAGACTGGAGTGCCGATAAACCTTTCAGCACAACAATGAGTGTGCAGCCAGAACATCTGTGGGGAGATCTGAAGATGGCAGTTCACAGGCGCTTCCCGTCCACTATGATGGAAATTGAGAGGCTGCAAATGGAAGGATGGGACATAATGCCCAATTCCAGGTGTGTAAAGCTTTTAGACATTTACCCAAGAAGACTCGCAGCTGTAACTGCTGCCAAATGGCTTCGATTAAGTACTGAGGTAAGAGCCTGGATGGTTCTGCAAATGAAACATTTCAGTTTGGGGATTTTTATGAATTTAAAAATAAGATTTTGCTTTTAATTATGGCTTATTGAGTAGAGATAAATGGGGGGGAAAGCCGTTGAGCAGTTTAAAATACAATCTACAAGGATCTGAATACTGTCTGAAGCGAATGTAGCTGACATGGTGCTGTGATTTGGGTCGTTGGTTTCATCCAAGTTGAGAGCATCGAGGTGCGTAGAAACCTTAGCATCAGTGTTGCATTTGGCCTCATTTTCTGTGTGCAGTCAGTCAATCAGTCAAAACCATGTGCAGGTTAAAGTATTAATAATACACATGACGTTGGTCACAGGCAAAGAAAGAAACGGGCAGATAGAGGTAACATAAGTTATGAGAGCTCTGTTTGAAATGCTTCTACCAATCCAACTAAACAGATCACAACAACTACTGGTTCCCACTTTTATAATTACTCCCTGATATTCGTTTTAGGGAGTGGACTGAGGACGCAATTTAGTAATTAGAGGGTATGAATTATTATCAAAGGAGCAAATCAAGTAATTTGAGGTTACAGTTGGATCGAGCTTGTCATTTTTTTCCCCATCAGACTCTTCACCAAGCTTTACAAGGTGACAGAATTTAGTTTTGTTCTTGCAATGTCCAATGTCTTATGGATCTAATACAAACATGACAGGCCGGCTTGCTTTTGCTCCATACCTGACATTTTCTACGAAACCCCCCCGATATTAAAACAGACTCTACAAATTGGACCCGTAACACACCGCTCACCTCCCAGTTCTCCCAGTGGATGACAGTGACATATAGCCCACACTAACTAGGTTGTATATATTTACACTCCACCTAATAGCTCTCTTGTATCCGTCGATCCTTTAACCCAGGAAGTAAACGGGTGATTTATGGATGCTGCTTCCTGTGTCCCTCAGCACTGCAGATAGATCGTGTGACTGCAGACAGATTGTGTTAGTAGCAGCCTACAGAGCGCTACAGCTGCT
This sequence comes from Stegastes partitus, assembly GCF_000690725.1. Lineage (NCBI taxonomy): Eukaryota > Metazoa > Chordata > Actinopteri > Pomacentridae > Stegastes > Stegastes partitus. The sequence continues at coordinate 259,932 of NW_007577946.1, read as the reverse complement.
TCACCGTCTATTTTTACCAGCCATAGATCCTAGCGGTCTGGTACTGTCACACCCTCACATCTAGACTAATGGCAGCGAGCGCCGCGCTGAAGATACTTTACACACACAGCATGAAACAGCAGTTACACAATGCACATATGTAAACCCAACACATCTGGAGCACTTCTGGAATTCTCTTATAAAATTCAAGTGTACACAGAGAGAATAGGATGTTCTTCTTCTCGTTTTGTGATAATAGCGCGTCATCAGCCTTTCATCAGTAATGCTGAGGAAACACTCGGTCTGACTGATGCAACACAAAGTCTATCCAAAATTGGTGCACCATCATGGAGTAATAAAAGGTCCAGCATTGTTCAGAATCACCAAACGCACTCTTGGGAAGAGGTGTCAAGCAGTAACGCCGGAGGAAAAACTTCACAAGTGGGCATTCAAAGGTTTAGTTTCCCCAACCCTTGATTAGTGCCATTCAGCCACAGGTTTAGCCCTTTATGGGGCAAGTGACCATATTTGGTAACTTCCTTGGTCGTTCAATATGTCCACCCTGAGCGTCTCCTTGAGGTTAAAGAACGATGTGCACTTTGATTTAGTTTTTATATTAGTGCCAATATCACAATTTTACAAAAAATGTCACTAAACAAATGTTCCAGGCACTTTGTAAACGATTTGTTACTGGTTTGCATCCAACTCCACTTTTTTTAAGATTAGTGCCAACACCCAGAGAAATGGTACTAAATGAACTCGCCAAGCACTTTATAAATACTTTGTTACTGGTCGTGTTTGTATCATCGCCTCAAACTAAAATGTTTCTACATAAATATTTTTTTTGCACTTTGTTACTTTTTCTTTAATTTATAATAAATTCCCTTTTTTTTAACCATAGAAGGACAAGTTACCATGTATAAAGCCACAAAAGTAAAAAAAAAATATCTTGAAATATCCTTCAATAACACCCTTGGGTTGAAATTTTCATTTTCCAAGTGTTTCAAAGAGTGCCCTATAAAGGGTTAACCTTGATTTTAATTGAGTAGGAAATAAGATATCAACTTGAGATTTCTACCTCCACCCCAACTTTTAATTATGTGTACTTAGTAATGCCGTCTGTCTTGCTGCTGTTGTTGATCCACCATGTTTTCACACATTAAACAGGCAATGCATGATGCAAAAGAGATGTGTTGTATGGAAATACGGTACTATCTAATTTCCATCTGTAGTCCCTGTGTGGGTAGGGTTAGTGCAAAAGTAAATATAGTAAGATATGATCAAACATACACAGTGTAACAACTCAATGGCTCTACTCTCTTCCTACAGCACATACACACTGCAAAACACACGCATATATTTTACACATAGAGCCACGTTCAATCCTCAGAAGATATATCCCATCCACATATGAATATATTATCCATCCATCCATCCATCCATCCATCCATCCATCCATCCATCCATCCATCCCTCCAACAATCTGTCCATTAGCATCCATCCATCCATTCATCCATCCATCCATCCATCCATTCATCCATCCATTCAACAATCTGTCCATTAGCATCCATCCATCCATCCATCCATCCATCCATCCATCCATCCATCCATCCATCCATGTATTAGCACAAATGACAAACCAAACCAAAAAAAATGAAACCAAGAAGAACCAGTAATTTACTTTGCTGGATATTTGTTCTAACTATGTGTGAACAATGCCATTAATATGCTCCTAGGAGCCAAACCTTCATCGTTTAAATATTTCAATCCTTAACAATACCGGGAAGAGCGCTTAAACAAACACTCGTTTAAGTAATGTGACTCAGCTTCCAATACATGGAGCCAGAAAAGGGTGAAATAAATCTAGTGGTTTGGTTTCTAGAATGTGGCCTCAAAAACAAAATCATTTGTCGTTTCATTTTTGTTTTTGAGGAGGCGTCCAGCTTTATTACAGCCACACGTGTTATAGAGGAACATCTAAACAGAGTTGAGTTGTAGACAACAAGTCATCCTGAACTTCCATAAATGGTTTGTTAGTCCTTTTGGAAAAATGTAGATTTTTAATCCTCGGTACTACACTTATAAACACCTATTTATAACTAATTTGTCACATACGCCTACTCGACTACAAGCTGTCCAAGAAACACTTCTGCTTTTTAGACCTTTGTTAAAAGTGTGGATCTCTGTGAAGCTTAAATAACATTAGTTTTCACACAGGCTTCAAGGAATATGTTGTCCCTGTTACTGTATCCAGAGCTTACAAAAGAATCCCAGAATGTAGAATATAATGTGTGGCAGCTGATCGAGACTTCTTTGCACCAGACTGAAATGCCTCAGCAGCTATTGTAAGGATTGCTTTCAGGTATTTTTTTTAGACACGCATGGTCCCCCAGCAACTGAAGCCTGATTTTAATCGTTCCCTTTTTCGCTTTCAGTGCATTCGTGGTTTTTCAAATGCATCCATAGGACATTCCTGCTTCCCTACTTTGCCCCTTGTCCCACAATAAGTCTCGGATGGATCACCTTTAAATTTGGTACCAACATCCCTTTCACCTGGATGACTTGTACTTACTGTGACTATTGTGACAAGTGGTTTATATTGAAATAAGCAAACTTGTTTCACTATGCGGATGTAACGAGGCAGGTGAAGGCTATATTAACCTTTTATTTTGACTTTATCTTTTTGGGGTATGTACCAGTGCGGCAAATCAAACGTATTGCTCACACTGGCAGTGCTAACCTACGCTACTCGTAGTGGCTAAAAATCAGCATCCACCAGCAACGAAAGTTATAAATGATCAACTGAAATCTTGCAAGTGAGTAGAAATGGGTGATCAAAATGTTCAGTAACATTATTTGTACACCTATCTCTGGCAGAATTGATCCTTTTTCGATCAGCAGAGTGACATGTAAAGGTAGAAGGTGGGGAAATATAAAGAGATGATCTTAATGTAGAGTTTCTGCATCATTGATTGGTTTCGTTTGGTTACGTTTCATGTTTCGTTATATAGAATGCAGTTACTTTTTCTGAAGTTTTGCAGTGATTTTTATGCAGGCACCACATTGAGTTCAGAATTAAGGTGTCATGACAACACTATTTACCAGTTTCAACATTTAAGAGCAGAACTAGGGAATAAAACAGTGCCATGGACTCCAGCCTGTTCCTTTTCTCTCTCTCTCTCTATTCATACCTGATCTTTCTGTCATTTTTTCCTCCCCGCTTGAATTCAATCTTTCACAGCTTCTCCCTCTCGTCCTGTTCCACTTTAATTCTCTTTCTTTTTCCCCTCCGTGTTTAACGGACTCAATAAGTCCAGGTGACCGTTTGTTTGACCTGTCAGCGTTCTGTCGATATGCGACGACTGATTCGGGGAAAACAGTCGGTCTGCTTTAGGCGCAGAGAGACAGCCTCGTACACAGGGCTGTTTATTTAAGGTTAGAAACTGAGTTTAAAGCTGAAGCGGTACTGAACATGTTTCTGTGGAGTGACTCTGAGCGCCGCTGGCAGGTTGTTGCAGTGCTAGAAATGTTAATCAGGACTAATGCATTTAAAATAATTCACGCCGAATCAACTTTTCCTCAATAAATCAAAGTGCAAACACACGCACGCGCCCACGCTCATATCCAGATACCTGTCCCAGCCGAGAGAGAGGACGCAGACAGGTTAAAATAGTTCTGCTGAAAAGTTGAACGAGGAGCTGAATAATTCAACAGCCTTTCAACCAGTCACCCTGTTCTCTGCAAGTTCTCTGTTATTGTGGAAATCCCACTGTTTGCCCCCCTGCTAGACTCTGAGCAGGCTGGTGCTTATGTCAGCGTCCTGCTGTGTTTACAGTGTCATACACCTCGACTTGACAAGACATCTCTTTCTCTCCCCCCTTTCTTCTGTCATCCTCTCAGTCTTCCTTCCTTTTCTTTATTTTTAAATATTTCTGTATTCGTCTCAGGTACTCCTCTTCTTCACCCCGGCTTTTCAAAACGCTCCAGTCTCCTCTTCTTTCTTTCTACAGGGCAGTCTAATGTCTGGCCTGACTGAATGAAGGCTACCTGCTGGAGCTGAATGAGTCCATTAATTATAGAAGCCTTGAGGAGAACAAGAGAGCGGGCTGAGTCCATTGTAAAAACTCAGTTGAGGAAGTAATACAGGATTTTTTGCTCTCCTTTGTTAGCTGTTCCTAGCGATGAATTCTCCCCACATGCTTCAGGTTTCGTTGGATCAAACATCCAGAGTGTGTTTGATATGCTGGTAGGGACACATGGAGGGATGTGGTTTATATCTACAGAGGAAACAGAGGAAGTACAAGTGGTGTTAATCTGTAGAGACAAAAGAAAAGAGTTTCAGTTTCTAAAACAACACCACTAAAGGTTAAGGTCAGAGTTATGACCAAATTACAGGTGTAGTACAAGATCACGCTGGGATTGTCTCGGTGGCCTTCCTTCCAAATTGCTGTTTGAGTGCCATGGCTTCTAGAGCCACTTTCCCAAAAATGGACCGAGCCTCATTCAAGACTAAAGAAAAAAACTGATGAAGGTTTTAGTGTGGCAGTAGTCCTAACCAATGTCTTGGTAACTGAACCTTAGGGTTTTAGGGTTCAGATTAGAATTATGTTTAGGTTAAGGTTAGGACAAAAGTTTAAGCTAAAGTAAGGGAATGCATTATGTCAGTGAGTCCTTTTCCTTTTCTGACTGTCTGTTTTGGTTGGTGAGGACCAATTTGGGTTTTAGACCTTGGAAGTGATGACAAGGTCTAAAACCCTATATATGTGTGTGTATGTGTACAATCTAATTATATGCAGTACATCGCTGATAACATCTTTATAGTGGCTTAGCGTCAACCAGAAGCACTCGGCTCAGTCAGAGTCATGCTGCTATAGGTTAGGTCACACGTGGGAATGAGAGAAGGTTATTTATAGAGAATGGATAGATGACAGCATCTATGGAAATGATTAGACAGTGGCTGGAGAAGGACTGCTGGTTTAATTATTGTATCGACAGGAAGATAAATATTTCTAGTTTGGATCACCATCATTCTCTTTTTGTTCTCAGTTAGGAGTTACTACTGGATGTCAGGATAAGTATGTTTCTTTGGATTCTTGATCAAAGCTTGTTTTTTTTATGTCTTTGTATTTAAGTCACGTAATTAAAAGTGGCAGACTGAATTTAGAATGATATGATAAAAACTTCTAAGAAACTGAACAAAGCAGACATTCAAATACAGGGGATAGACTGAAGCGGACAAAACATTAAATATATAAAAGAGCAAAGATAAAAGAAGAAGAAGAAGAAGAAGAAAAAAACACAATGAAAAGGATAAAGAACAGTCTTACAATTTACAAGAAAAAAAATCATGAAACCAATCAAGAGGAGGCCTTGTGATAAAGTTTTAAATGTTTTTAAGAAGACCCTAAGGTTGCCAGTCAGAGGATCCTCTGAGAGGGAATTCTTTAGTTTCTTTAACAGTTTCCAGAAGGTTTTTGCTGGGGGATCTCAAACAGTCATCAGTCTCATAAGTAAGTAAAATATGGTACTTTGTTGTTGTAAAGCTTTTAAAACGTGCACTAAAATCTGAAGAACTAAAACTAACTGGTAACCAGCAAAGGGTCAGCAAGAACTGGAGTAAGATGGTTACTTATACTGGAATAGGAAAGTCAAGCAGCATTTGGAGTAATTCAAGCTTAAGATTGTTACTCTTACAGATACTGGAGTAAGAATGAGTTTTTAAAAAAGTGTCTGGAGGTGATGAATGACATTTTCTATGTCTGTAGAAGAAAGAAAGGATCCTACCTTAGAGATCAGCCTGAGCTGAATGAAACAAAACTATACAACCTTTGTCACCTGAGCATTAAAAGAGAGAAATGAACTGAAAACCACTTAGAGACTTTCCAGGTTCTGGTTTAACAAAATGATCTTGTATTGTTTCTACAGGGAGGTATTATGATGATATCTGCTTAGAGTAACTGAAACTGAGGGATTTTTTTTTAACATCCAGCATTTGTCAGCAAGACAGGAGGAAATATCATGACAGCTGGGTTTATGGGGGTATCCAGTTGTGAGTAATTAGCCATGCAGTGGTACTGGATGTTGTGTTTACTGAGACTTTGTCCCAATGCAGGCAAAAAATTTGAAAATTATAAAGGACCCAGAACGTACCCCTGTGGAACTCCGTGTTGGGGAATTCCACAGTATTGCAAAGGCAACAGTATGTGATGTGGACCAGTAACATCACTCCCAATATCTGACCTGTTTAATTAGATTATCGTGAGTGCTGATACTTGATTGCTGTATTGAATCTGTGCACCTGTACCAAAGGAAGGTTTTATAGGCGTCCGTGGTAATGAATAGCTACTGCTCATTGGCAGTGGAGCTGTTACAGCTGCAAGAGTACATTCAGAAATCTATGCTATTAGTCTTTGGAAGACAAGTATGTCATGCCAGCGCTGGTATATTTATCAAGAAATCTTAATGGATCACTTGTCCCAGATTCTCAGGGTACCATGTGCGTTTGGTGGGAAAAGATATGTTTCATTGATTTTAGAGCGTGTTAGTTAAAGTACCCTGACCTTATAAGCAAACCTAACCTGGTTATGATTAATTTGTCCAGCATGAAAGAGACTTTCACGTGTTCCTGTGTGTTTGTTGGGTTGTAATTGAGGACACGTAAGTGTGTGCACTGCTCGTTGCGCGATATATGAGTCGAGGGTAAAGGGCGATAAGGAGAGTTACAGCAAGACGGCATGTGTTTTGTGTGCAGTGTGCCGTGCCAAATTGGATTCCTGTTGGTGTGTGTTTGTGTTATTCTCTGTGTGTGTCCACAAACCGAGCATCAAGGTGTAAAATTGCGTATCTCCTGAACAGATCGTCTGTGCAGGGAGAGAGAGAAGCTATGATTTACAGAAAAGGAAGTGTGTGAAAAGGACGACTGAATGTGAAAGAGGACAAAAGCAACACAAAGCCTGTTTGTGTTGCTGTAAGATGCATATGGAATGACTCTGGAAAAACACGTCATTGATTTCTTCTCTGGTTGCTGTGTTTAAAAGAAGAAACCCGACCAAACCACTTCACATCAGCTTCACGGCGGCTGTAAAGATGTGAAGTGGAGCAGAGCTAGGGAGGCATTATCAGGGTAAATAAATGTGCGTGTTCTGGCACAGCTTTTAATGTGGGATAATGACTTGTGCAACAGTCTGCAGATTTAGGCCGTACAGTCTCCTTAATGTAGCAGAAAAACAGAAGAAATACAGTCGTAGGTTTACAGAAAAATGAACTGACAATGAACAACTTGCAAAGAAGGTCAGTTGTAATATTTTGTTGTTCATATAAAAACAATCAGGGTGGTGTTCTGGGATCTTTCTGTGTGGAGTTTGTATGTTCTCCCCGTGCAGCGTGGGTTCTCTCCGGGTTCTCCGGCTTCCTCTCACACAGTCCAAAAACATGTTGAGGTTAATTAGTGATTCTAAATTGTCCGTAGGTGTGAATGTGAGTGTGCTTGGTTGTCTGTCTCTAAGTGTAGCCCTGTGATAGACTGGTGACCTGTCCAACCCTAAGTCGACTGGGATAGGCTGCAGAGGATTAAGCGGTGAATAGATGATGGATGGATGGTGTTCCGGATGGGCCAGTACAGACTACTTGTAGGAGTTCTGGCTGCACACTGACTCCAATCCATTTTGTTCCTTGTCAGCAATTTAACAGGTCAAAGATACAACTGAAAAATTCTCAGTTTTGATAAAGCAATTTTTTTTTTTTTTTTTTTACAATTTAGGTGGCTAACTAGCGTAGCTAACAGTCAGTCATTTTGTGTAGTTTCCAGAACTTTTACATCCATCCATCCATCATCTATACACCACTTAATCCTCACTAGGGTCATGGGGGGCTGGAGTCTATCCCAGCTGACTCAGGGTGAAGGCAGGTTCACCTG
>NW_007577946.1:233382-248143 GCF_000690725.1 Stegastes partitus | reverse complement strand
GTCCGGGAGGTTGGATAGACGGTGGCCTTTAAAACAATAACTTTCACTCTGAAGAGTTTGGGTCGTTTGTGGAACCATTTGCACTGTACTTTGCTTTACCTTGCTTTGGTTTACATTTCACATTTATTTTGTTAAGCAACAAAAGTACAGTCGTGACTCGATAATCCGACCCTTAACAATCCAAAAACCTTGCTATCCGACAGGTTTTTAGAAAAAAAACAATCAGAACCCATTAAAAACAGCCTTAACATACCGACAGCCTTGGATTCTGACTCTGACATGACATTTTATGTCACCAATCAGGATAACGGCGTATTATCTGACTGAACAATCCCACAGATTGGCTACGTTCAGACTGCAGGACTTAATGCTCAATTCGATTTCTTTGCGAGTTCCTTCACATTTCCAATTAAATGCGACTTGTATGTGATCTGCTGTGTGAACTTCATACGACCCAAAAGTGTCCCACATGCGAAGAAGAGGAAACAACGACGTCACACGCAGCGAGTGTGCTCAGTGTTTATGGAAGTAAACACTGATGGTGGCAACAGAACTGTGATCACTATCCTAAACTGGCATTAGCAGCCAAATACTGCCTGTGCGTTCCGGCCACTTCGGAGCCCTCCTTGTATCTCGACCTCCGTCTTGACAATCCGACAGCCTTGCTATCCGACATAAAAGAAGGTTTTACATTTAGTGTTGGATTATCGAGTCACGACTGTGTTTGGTTTGGTCTGTTATAAAGATCATAGTTTGTGTTAAAATACTTTTGTGTAACAGCCACACACAGAGCTCTGGCTGTTTTCAAGGCTGCTACGGTAACAAGTTCTGCCTCATAAATTTCCCCAAAAAATGTTCCAACAAGTTTGCTGCCGTTTTTGTGAAATTATGTCTCACACTGTGGACTAATGTAGGTATTTAACAGCTTCGCACACAGTGCAGACTTTTTGCTGAACTGTAAGTTCAAGATACAAATCATACTTTGCTTGACTGCTGCTTTTATTTTTACAATTCCACTGTGTTTTTATGGGATCGCACTGTTTTTTAATAGTTTTATCTTCTTTATTTTTTACTTTAAAGCACTTTGTACCTGTGTGCTTTAAAAGGTACTGTACAAATTAAGTTACTATTATCACACTTAAAATATGAATTCATTTTACCAGCAGCTAAACGTAAATAAAAGTTCAACAAGTGCAAATGTCAGCACAAGTTATTGAATGCAGAAAATGAGTTCCACTGAGTAGTGGTGTAATTTAGGAAACAGACATTTGTGTGATACAGACAGATACAGTCGTATTTTGTCCATTTTTGCACAGTTTGCGGTAGTTAGTGGTGATAGATGAGGCCCAAAGCGTCCAATCATGAACACACAGGCAGACTTGTTGATGAGAAAATGCACAAAGACAAAAAAAATATCGTGCCCACACACATAAACCACATGTAGCTTCACAAAATCCTGCCAACTACTCATCAACACCTACAGAGCTGGCATACCTACATACGTACTTGCGCACACACATCATAAGCATGAAGCACCCCCGTCGTCAGCGATACAGTCCAAACGCTTTGAGCGAATCATTGAAGCCCTAACTGGTAGTACTGACTCCCTGAATAGCAGCGAGCCCAGAGGCCATCGCACGTGTTCCTCACCCGAGAGGGAAATGTTGCTGAGATAGCGCAGGAGTGTGTTTATGTGGAAATGATTTGTTCTCCGCGCAGCCACTGCAGCCAAACAGCTGCTTAGTCCTCGGCAGAGTCTTCTCGGTTTGAAGCCGTTAGAAGATGGAGACGATGAGCTAATTGCAGTTTATGGACAGAAGCCAGCTGGCTGGTGGGGGAATCCAGAGCAGAGACGCGCTGACAGAAGAGATATGACCAACAGCAGATATATGGTTCAGCCGCGGCCGCTAATTCCGCCACAAGTGGAGCGTGTGAGCGCCGCATCTGTGAATAAAACAAGTGCATCATCAAGTCTATCATCGCATCCTAATTAGGTTGTTTTACTCCTGCACACTGTATATTTTGAAGGGAACATGAATTTATTAGTCTATTAAAAGCATTTGTCAGCAGCCACAACGAAAGGCATCGATAAAGCCGTTCAGTTCTTGGTTGCTCTTGAGGAATTCCTCAAAGCATCAAGGACTTCTGATGCATTACGCTGCTAACAAGCCATTTAGTCGTCTCAGCTTTTAAAATGCATTTCCTCTAATAGTCGACATTCCTCAAAATCAAGGTTGCTTTCCCATAGAAGTTTTTGTCTTGAAAACAGATCGGGACTTTTCTAAACATGGCATTGGTTGATCGGTTGGAATAGAACCAGAGTGAATACGTCTGTTCTGTTCAAAATACTTCCCAGGATTTTCTCCTCTAAAGGCAGCCTGTCTGTGGGTCGCGTCCTTCGGTTATTAAACTCCACGTACTGTACTCCTCAGAGGAAAGAAATAGTCAAGGATAGAGTTCTTCTTTGTCCAACCTTTTTCTACTGCATATAACTGAACTTAATGTAATATCAGTGTGACGTTTTCTCCTGCTTCATCTTTAAATTCATCTCCTGAGAAATATCCTTTCTCTCTTGTCTCAGCCTGAGCCCAACTTAAGATCTTAAAATGCTCTTTTTTCTTTCTGAAAAATTGAAGTTTCAACTTTTTATCTGTTGTCTCATTTCTGAGTTCTACAAAGCTTTCCGTCTTAACCATTTGCCACAAATCTCACTTTTTCATGAAATAATCTCGGTCTGGATGTGTCTGTTTGTTGCATATCTCTGTACATCTGATCAACTTCATACTCGGCAGGTGCACTGCTGGGAATACATTTAAGTGCAGTGTTGAGTTTAAAGTCATTTGGACGAACAGTGGCCATTTCTTTGGTCCTTTTTTAGAGTTTAACCCCTGACTGTGACAGCTGGCACTGCACGAGTTTGGTTCATTTTCTATGTAGCTTGATGGTGATGTTCTCAAAGGGACCGTATGGTGAAAGTTCACTGTGTTTGGTTTTGTATGACCTAAAAACTTGGAGGTGAAAAATATAAGCGGCCAATCGTGTAGGACAACAGCAGCTCAACAGTAATAAAAGAAGGTTTTACATTTAGTGTCGTATTATCGAGTCATGACTGTATATTGAGCGGAAAAATTAAAAACAAGACTCATGAGACATTTTATTTGCTAAAAAGTGGAACAATACGGATGCTTTATTATGATAATGCATCACAGCTCAGTAAAGAGAACAATGCTGGTATGTTCAATGCTTCTTTTTATTTTCCTGTTCAGCGCACATCTCTTTGGATGGAAATTTTATTCCAAAAAAAAAAAAAGTTCTATGCATGATGATAGCTTCACATGGTGACACAGTGATGCAGTTTTAAGCTTGGTTCTCTCACAGCAATTTCTGGCTTTTTGGCGAGCTGCAGCCTTTCTGTGTGGAGTTTCCATGTTCTCTCTGTTTGTCATGCATAGGCTGATGTGTGATCCTGCATTGGCTGTAGGTGGAAATAGTCGCCTCTCTCTTTGAGTTACAGCCGTGATGTTCCCTCCTCTCGTCCTGTGTCGGCTGGATTTTACTCTCATTTGTGTGTTTCTTGCTCCGTAAAGCTGTTTGGAGAAAACTCTGGGAAGCCTGTGAGCACAGCAGAATAACTTTTGCTCTCCTTTTCTTCTGTTTTCCCTCAAACTTAAGGGGATCATTTGTCTTTGATTTGTTTATTTTTTTGCTCCTTGATTCTCCTTAAGTGGTGGTTGTGGAGGTAGTTAGGAGAGACAGGTGAGAAATCAGTAAAACTCATAGACTGTATAAAAGACGGACGTAGCAACCGGCCCTGAAAAATGAAGCCAACCTGGAAGTGTCAAAAACCTGCAATATCACTACGTCCGGTAGTTGCTGGCTCCAAAAAGCCCTGGCTCCCATAGACTTGAATTGGAAAAGAAGTGATCACAGATCACCAAATACCGCATTCCTCCAGCTCAGGATTTTTTTCTTATTAGCTTTCATAGTCAAGTCCAGAGATCAGGTGGCCAATCTGAAAATAAATCAATACTGAATTTTAAAAAAATTGTCAACATTTTGCGGGGCAAGGGGCGTGGCTGGCTTGAGTGACAGCCGGCAGCGACCATACAGACGAAGCGAGCAGAAGGCGGTAAATGTGGGCGGGCAGAGAGGGCCCGCCTCTCAATCCGTCTGACCAATCGCTGCTCCTATGGCTCCGCCCCCCTCCGACGATTTAAGATGTCAACCAGGAAGTAGCAAAACCCTGGCTTCATTTTCTCAGTGCAGAAACCAACGGGTGACGTCATGGTAGCTACGTCCATCTTTTATACAGTCTATGGTAAAACTCCAGGAAGACCATTTATTTCTGATGGGATGAAGAAAATACTATTGTGGCTTGTTTAGTTGAGATCTGAGAAAAGACACAAAAATTGAGAACGCTGCAGCCCCAAAAATGCGAATAAAGATCCACCATTTGCCATTAAGAGTATTGTTTTGTTTCACCTTCAGCTAAACAGCAATTTGGCCTTCATCATGAATTAAAAACAGTTTAAACATGCTGTTAATGTTGTGTTTAACAGACAGATATGATGCATTTAAAGTAGATTCGCCCACCCGGGGCTCTGAAACAGTTTCATCAATGGATAGATGGATAGACGAATAATTGTTTCGCTGTGTTTTCTACGTTTTGTGTTTTCCAATTAAGACTGAAATAATTGAATTTTCCTAATCCACAAGTTGTGTATTCACATGGCCCCCTTGCTGTCTGAAAAGAATACATTAATAAACCATCTCCAGCAATCGCTCTCATTGGCACTTATTTAAGAGTCAGAATAGACTGTAATTAGGTTGAAAATTGCCTGGAAAAAAAACTCATTTACGCTGGTGTTTTTTTTCTATTTTGAATGAGTGTGTACATTTTGTCAACAAGTAATGGTTTTGCTTTGGGCACTACGAAGGTGTTTGACTACAGCAGCAGCACTGTTTCTAGAGTACTACAAGCTTCCTGCTGCTTGGATAATTAATGGTACAAGTCTTAACAAGAACGACAAATCAGCAGTCAGGAACAAAAGAAATCACCGCTCATTCACGGCGCCGAGTGAGCGAATCAACTTCGACAAATTAATCAGCTTCACATAATCTTCTGTAACTTTTTTTTTGAGGCCTACAATTAAATCCAGAATAGATGAAAGTGTTAACACCTGGTTCCGAGCATTTATTCTATTTCCATAGCGCTTACATAAACGTTAACGCCTCGCTCCACCTGTGAAGCTCCGCGGAGAGTTGAACCCCCTCGCTGTCAGCGCTCCTCCTTTTGCTCACCTCCTTTTTTCAGTGGCTTAAAAATCAATTTCTGAGCCGAGCATGTGTGCATGCTTGGCGTGAACGAGGATAAGCGCTCGTTTGTCAGTGTTTGTTTCTCTATGGGAAAGTCGATGAGCAAACGGCTTGTGTTGTTAGCTGAAGGAAATGTCAATGGGGGATAGTGGGAGCAGCACTGGGCTCCAGTGGGCCCGCTGAAGCCTTTCATCTGAGTTAGCCAACATCATTACGAGCCTGCCATGTTTGCTTTTTTGGTGCCTGCAGTTGGATGTGTGTGCTGGTCGGAGGCTGTGTGGGTGCGCGGCACAGTCCTAATGAGTGTGTATGGGTCCGTTAGAGTGTGTTCATCTGTCTTACAGTTGGGTCCTGATGAGTTTGTGTGTAATAAAAATATGATCAGTGTGAGTTTGTGTGTGTGTACGCGCCTGCGTCTAAGTGAGCCCATGGGCCATTAAGCCTTCAGTAAGGTCTGAAACTCGCTAATGAGGATCTGTGTCACATCAAAACAGCTCGCGATTAGCTCCCGACACTGTAGCCACTGGCTGAAAGCGCATATGTAGGTATGTCAGTATGTGGTTTAGTGGGTTATCTGTGCTCATTGCTTTGCAGTTTCACTTATCGGGCCTCACATCCCCACCATGGCAAGTCTACTAGGTGGTAACGTTAGGAGTTAAAACCACACATACATCAGCCAGCCACAACATTTAAACCACTGAGGTTAAGTGAATAGCAGTGATTATCTCGTTACAATGGCAGCTGACGAGGGGTGGAATATATTAAGCAGCAAGTGAACAGTCAGGTCTCGAAGTTGACATGTTGGAGGCACAAACAGTGTCAGGAACTGAACGACTTTGACGAAAGTTCCACAACAGCAGGGGTTGCGAGGTGTTTCCAGTATGCGTTGGTTAGTACCGACCAAAAGTGGACCAGGGAACGACAACTGGTGACCCAGTGACAGGGTCGTGGGCGCCAATGGCTCATTGATGCCTGTGAGGCTGGAAGGCCGCCCTGTGTGTTGAAAAACCTCAATGCTAGCTATGAGTGAAAGGTGTCAGAATTTATCTGGGGAAAAGATGACAGCAGGACAGAGTGATGCTGCGGGCTATGTTCTCCTGGGAAACTTGCGGTTCTGGCATTTATGTTGCATGCCAGACACAAACCACCTACCTAACTGTTGCACACTGCATGGCGACAGTATTCCCTGATGGCTCTTTCAGCATAATAGTGTACCGTGCCACCTGTAAACGTTGTTCAGAAATGGTTTGAGAAACATGAAAAGGATTTCAGTGTGTTGACTCGGCCTCCAGATTCCCCCGATTTCAGTATGATCAAGCATCTGTGGCATCCATCCATCCATCCATCCATCCATCCATCCATCCATCCATCTTCTACCGCTTCATCCGGAGTCGGCATCTGTGGCATGTGCCAGATAAACAAGTCCTTCCCATGGGGGCCCCACCTTACAACTTTCAGGACCTTAGGGATCTGCTGCTACCATCTTAGTGCCTGATAACCCAGGACACCATCAGAGGTCTTGTACGGTCCATGCCTCAGTGGTTCGAAGCTGTTTTGGTGCCATAAGGAGGACCTGACCAGAATTAAGCAGGTGGTTTTAATGTTGCGGCAGATCTGTGGCTGGTGTTTGTCTTTGTATATTCTGCCTTTTTTCTATTAGGTCTTTGAAATGCACTCAAGCCCATTGAGTCTCTGAGATTCTGTGAGGTGCTCAGAGGTTAACATCAGCTTTTTGGTGCAAATAAAAGTGCCATAGTGTTAAGTGGAAGTACGGCTTCCTTGTGGGCTTACTGAGGTAGCAACCAATCAGCAGAATTACTTTTTTTTTTAGCAGTTCTTAATGTAGAAGAAGTTTGCTTTTTCAACCCAAGATGCAAACGTGAGGCAACCAATAATCCTAGCTTGCTAACCAATGACAGTTCAAACACACCAACACCAGAGCTACTACAGTATGTTGTATATTCACTATGTACATTTCTCTTTGAAACAGCTGGTGATAGAAGACATTTTCCAGATGGAGCGGTGAGCTTTCAGTCACCAACAGTTTGTATTAAACAGATTAAAACACGATCTAACAGCCACAATAGCACGACAGATGCGGAACACGGCTTCACCTACGTAAAAAGTCACTTGTTTGACAAAAAAAAAAAGAAGAAGATGTGACAAGAGTGCCACTGAAATTATATCTCAGACACAATATGGTTCATCGGCTGACTACTTCAGATCATAGTGGAAAGACTGAAGGATGTTTATATCTACAAGGCAGGGTCGAGTCCGTCATCAGTCTCCTGTGAGCTCCTAAACTTTAGTGCCCTTTCAAAGCCAAACTCTGGTATTTATAGGGTTTTGTTCTTTGCTGTTACATCCATCTATAAGTTCAGTTGTTGTGATTAGAATCATTTTCACAAGCGAGAACGATCAGGTACATCAAGTGGCACCAGTTGGGTTTGAATGGTTGAAACACCAGCGAGCAACACTTTACAGCATTAACATGTTATGTCGATAAGATGCCAAATATGCCATCGTCTGCCGATTTAAACACACTTACAGTTACAGATAAGCTTTAAAAGTAAAGCTTTTGACCACTGATCTTGAGTTTAGGACAGTACAAAGCACTGATCGTGGCTGTGATGTGACCATTTTCTTTGTTGAGTTGAAAGGAATCACTTAGTATACCGCAGTTGAACTCGCGGCAGCGATTGCTCTACAGGCCAAGAACAACACGCGGACATGAGAATATGAAATGCAAACAATAAGCCTCAAACACTAGCCAGAACACACATACCATTATACACGAACACGCTCTCATACACATTAAACATTCCATACAGGAGCTTCAGACATTCACCAGCCTCGCTTTGACCCTCATGTATATTTATTGTTGTGAAGCATCGGTATGTTTATGAAATATATACACACTGAATAAATGAGTCAAGTCCCCGTGAGCATTGCCAGTGAGCCGGGAGTGTGTGAATGTGTGTGTGGTTGTGCAAGAAACGATATCTGCTGTCAGGCTTCTGCATTAGCCTGATTAGTGCTCAAAAACCAATAAATCTTCTTTTTTTCAATCTTTACAAACTAATTCACTGCACAGACGACAGTTTGAGTGTGTGTGTGTCGATGTGTGTGTGTGTGTGTGTGTGTGTGTGTGTGTGTGTGCACTTCAAATGCCCCTCCCTCCCTTTTCTGTCATGACAGGTTACGAGTTGAACTGTTTATTGTGACCCTTTGCACAAGTCTGTGTTATAGAGGCTGGCTGCTGACATGTGATCAGTAAAGGCCGATCCGCGCCTGACGTGTCGTGAATCACACGTATGCGTCAGTCAGGGTTAACGACATCATCTCGTTTTATTGCCTTTTAGCTGAGTACTAAACCAACATATCTAAGGCAGGAAATTAGGTTTGGTGTCTTCAAAGCACAGTTTATTAAAGTCCCTCTACAGTCACTGACTAAAGCCCTAACCAGACTTCTCTGTGTATAAACATGACATATTTAGAAGTCCCCACCTCTCACCCCTACATTGCTCACTGCAGCTTGAGCACACCAGCTCACCTAAATCTACTCTTTGCTACACACTGGCAGGTTGTAATATTGGAGTATTTTAGTCATACAGGTTCAAACCGGTAACTAACTCTGAAGAAGAAGAAGAATGATATAACTAGTCCCAACTCAGCTAACTGACAGGACTGTTTCTTTAGCTTTGTTACGTTTAAAATAAATCAATGTTTCTGAGACTGTCGTTGATCCACTGCAGCTTCATGGTGGAAATGCTCAGCCATAGCACGTACTGCTATTTTTGCTCATGATGTGTCTCTCAGCATATAATAAAAATCATATGGATTTGTTAACAAGGTTTAAAAAAATGTGGGAAAAAATGTGCTCATACATAAGCGAGGTGCATTCACCCATTTTCTTGTGCTTATCTGGGGTTGGGTCACGATGGCAGCGGGTTACGCAGGGTATTCAATGCGTCCCTCTCCCCAGGAAGGTTTTCCTGTTTCTCCTGAGGGATCCTACGGTATTTAATGGTCACATATGTAATCATGGGCTGCAAGGTGGCGCAGTTGGTAGCACTGTTGCCTCGCAGCGAGGATGTTGGTGGTTCGCCCTGGGATCTTTCTGCGTGGAGTTTGCATGTTCTCCCCGTGCAGCGTGGGTTCTCTCCGGGTTCTCTGGCTTCCTCTCACACAGTCCAAAAACATGTTGAGGTTAATTGGTGATTCTAAATTGTCCGTAGGTGTGAATGTGAGTGTGCTTGGTTGTCTGTCTCTAAGTGTAGCCCTGTGATAGACTGGTGACCTGTCCAGGTGAACCTGCCTTCACCCTGAGTCAGCTGGAATAGACTCCAGCCCCCCATGACCCTAGTGAGGATTAAGTGGTGTATAGATAATGGATGGATGGATGTGTAATAATGTAGGCAAGCTCTGGGTCCACCCTGGGGTCTTCTGCCAGTTGGGGGTGCCTGGAAAACCTCTAAACGGTACACCCAAAAATCAGATGCCAAACTACCTTAGTTGGCTGTATTTGATGCCAAAGAACAGTGATGCTGCTCTACAGAGTGACTCTACTCTGATCTTCCTCTTTATCCTATGTCTAAGACTAACATATGTATACATACATACATAGAGAGAGAGAGGTTTGGGGTTTTTTGTCCTTTATCGATAGGGACAGTGGAGACAGGTAGGACACAGAAGACAAGAGCGTTAGAAAGTGACATGCGGCAATGATCTGAGCTTGCAGGATCTGAAGTGGAGCCTCACTGCTCCGTACATCAGCGCTATGGCGGCTGTGGCTCAGGTGGTAGAGCAGTTGTCCTCCAATCGCAAGGTTGGCGGTCCAATCCCCGCCCCTCCACAGTCGAAGTGTCCTTGGGCAAGACACTGAACCCGAAGCTGCTTCTAATGGCAGGCAGCACCTTGCATGGCAGCTCTGCCACCATTGTTGTATGAATGTGTGTGAATGAGAAACACATTGTAAAGCGCTTTGAGTGCCGCTAATGTAGAAAAGCTCTCTGTAAGTGCAGTCCATTTACCATTTATCATTTACCACATGTAATCTGCAACCTCACCCCTCCACTGTTAACTGTGTTGGCCCTTGAAATGTAACGCAGTAGAAAGACCGACTTGTCATTTGAAAAACAATTATTTTGTTCCACCTTCGCAATAAGATGTAATTTGTTTGTCTGCTCATGAAAAACAAAAGGTAAACATTATTTAAAAGCCGCCGTCTGTTGTCCCTGTGAAATTAGGGATATTATTCAGCATTGTGATTCAGCAACATGAATCATTAGTTTGGCGTCAGCTGTGCACATTGACCACGATGTTCTTCAGAATAAGTTCTTAGTTTTTCAGGTCACCGGCAATGACAATAATGTTACCATGCTAATGTCTTCTCTTCTTCTTGGTAATTTAAATTAATAGTTTCACTTAGTCTTTGACTTTTGGAAATCTGTTGACATTTTGTTTTGAGCAAACCGGCAGCACTCACAGAACAGGCAGTTATGTTTTATGATAATTAGGAGGACACTGTTCCTCCTGTTGCCCTCCTTCTTAAGTGGGTTCAACCACATTCAGACTTTGTTGGTGGATTTTCAAGGCAGAAATTGTTACGATTATATTAGCGCCTGAGGTCGTATTATCTCTGACAGATTAATGGGAGCCGTCATACATTATTCCCCTAAAAACATCACCTCAGGGTTAATAATTGTGGGATTTGATCTTTAATGTTTGACTGACCGTTAAGATTCAGGTCTGCCTCGGGTTCACTGCTGCTCCCTTTTGTTCCTGGTGATAGCAATCTAATTAATTAAAGCACCTTTGGAACGACATGCGCATCGACATGTGACACTAGTGGATGAAAACTGACCTCCACTTGATCTTTGTGCCTTTTTTCTTTTATTTTTTTTCTTCAGTCTGAGTTCCTTAAGACTGGAATATTGCCTAAATAATTGAATTTCTCTTTAAAAACACAAATCATTTTACTGGAATAGTGACTGAAAGATGCTTCAAATCATTTTGGAATTGCAATGTATCGCTGTCATCATGGATATGAAGAGTTATCTTGCTGAAACAGGGTGATCGGTGACGTGAAGGTGGAAACTCAGAATGACTCCTCTTTGATTTATCGTGTCTCACTGACTCTTGGTCCTGTGTGATTTATCATAGGAATTAAAAAACCCAAAATATTCAATAGCAGGCCACTGTACTGGGATCGTTAAAGCTACGTGCCGTGCATTGCACAGAAAGGAGACGTCTGAGGGCGTCCTGTGGAATCGGGATGTTGGTGTGATGACACGCCGGATGGAAGGAGGCGGGACACGCTGGCCAATAGTGGAAAAGGTGGTTTTCTTACAAACAGGGAGGGAGAGTGACGGGTGAGCCCAGAGGCAGGGGGGTGATCCAGCGGGGTAGGTTGGTGGACGCTGTAGCCAGGTGAGGGAGGGAATCCGAGGGATCAGCGCTGAAGGACGGCTGTGCTCGGTGAGGTGCGCTGCTGCTGAGCGGGTGGAACTCGTGACTGGAACCCAGTGGAGGTGACAGCTGGAGAGACGGAGGGAGACACATGGTTAAGGATGCACTCGCACTGAGACGCATAAAAAACTCAAGACTTCAAAAAGTCTAGTGCACAACTGAGAGGAGTTCAATCTCCTGGCACTGGGAAGCAGGAGACGTCAGGCTTTAACCAGCACTTGATTGCTGATTGGCCACAATCACCTCCAATGGTCAGAGCCGCTCAGCCTGCAAACATAAAGCACACGACAATCTACATCAAGCATAGCCAGAAGTGAATTTCAAAATAATGGCGTTCCTACCAGGAACACCACGGTTGGCATTGGATCTTTTGGGTGCTTGAGGTTGGTTTGGAGGTCGGGTCAAGGCTTCGTTGTGTTTTTTGTGTTCCTTTAGAGGTCACTCGTTGAAATACTTGGAAATCTAAAGTTTCCACCGTGGAGTGTTATTGGTGGATATAAGAGGACATTGACTTCAAAGTCAAAGCAGTGACCATATACCATTCATCACCCTACTAGGATTTAAAATAAATAAATAAATAAAAAATCCAAATAATATGTGATGTGGATAAATTGTTGCCAAAAAAAAAAAAATGCACTTATGGTAAATGGACTACATTTATATAACGCTTTTCTACCTCAGTGGCACTCAAAGCGCTTTACAATGTGTTTCTCATTCACCCATTAACACACACATTCATACACCAATGGCAACAGAGCTGCCATGCAAGGTGCTGCCTGCCATTGGGAGCAACTTTGGGTTCAGTGTCTTGCCCAAGGACACTTTGAGTTTGGAGGGGATCGAACCACCAACCTTACGGTCAGAGGACAACTGCTCTACCTCCTGAGCCACAGCCACCCACATGAAGGAACATTTATTTCCAAATCACCAGTCAGACTTATGGAACTTCTGTCAGAATACCTCTCTGGCTCACTCCTGATTGGTCAGAGGCCACAGTGACTGTGCTGTGATGTAGCCTGACCTTCGTTGATTGGCTGGATGAAGTCACATGATTCTGTCCCCTACCATATTTAAAGTCTGCAGAAGTTACCATATACGGTTCCTTGGCCGATAAAGGGTTAAACCTTTCCTGGGGCTGTTTAGGTTACACAACAGCACTTAGATGGATGGCACTCATCAAAGCAACATCCGCATTCACGCCACAACTCAAGGTTTCCCAGCAGAACATTGCATTGTAAAAAGATAATCAACGTTATACACTTCACCTGTCAGCGGATTCTAAGTTGTGACTGATTGCTGTATGCGTTTAGTGTCACTTTCAAGTGCGTGGTGTTTATTGTGTGACTCTGCACGCACCGGTGAGTGGGCAGAGAACGGGAAGAGCAAATCTGCATAAAACAAGGCCGCAAATAACTAAATCATGCAGTGCGTCAGCCATCCAGAGACTGGGGACGCACAGAACAGTCCAGCTTGTTAAAGTCCCTCAACAAAGGCAGAAGTTTGGAACTTTTAGACGCATTCACAACACCAAGAACCTTACTTATGCTGTAAAGGACGACTCACGCCAGTAGCAGTAAAGCCAAACAAGCGTGTGGCTGCAGACAGCAAACAGCAGCTCGCCTGTCCCACCGGCCCTAATGAGCACTAACATGTCGCCAACTCCTGCACTTTGCATTTTAAAAGGACTTTTGCTGGGAGAGGGCTGCTCAAATGCATTTTCTTCAACATTGTCTGCCGCTCTCCACTCGACATCACTCACGCTTTTGCCAAAGAGCATCCGCAGACATAAATATGTCTACAGGCAGCAAAAGGTTTCTGTCAACACTTGGTGTGGTCAGTCGTCCTGTTTGGTTTGATATTGCACCCTTGAGGAAGGGTTTTGAGGGAAATGTGTGTCTAACAAAAAGGTCTCCACACTCTGAGTAGCTAAAACATTATGTATGGAGAACCACTCTCAAAGCAAAACAGACAAAAAAATAAAACACTAATGCCACCTAGAAGTGACGTGTCTGCCTGTAGCATTAACAGATAATTGAAGCGGGCCTGTCGCTATAAGCATCATAACGCTGAATGGCTTTTCTAGTGAAACAACCATCTCATTTCCATTTCATAACACTGATGCATTCTCAATTAGTGCTTCATTGTGACTTTTGGCATCCAGCGGCAGAGCTAAACACATTATTGTTTAGCGTCAGTGCAGTGGAGAGGAGTCCACCTGCAGACCAGCCAATATGAAATTCACTTCCTTCCTTTCTTTAGCATCTCTTTTTTCCCCCCCAAATAACAATGTGACCTTTTGCAACAAGGCGGCCTTTATCTGACTAAAGTGAGCAGTGGCAGGTTTGGCTTTAAGAAGCCCACATTATGCTTTTATGCCATCTGTCAGCGGGACACGTAGCTGCTTTTTGGGCATGCAAAAGCTCGGCAAAGTTACAAAGCCCAAAGTCACCGCCAACCGGAGTTATTTTTTCCCCACAGAAAACGCTGCTCCTTACCTGCCTGCGATGCCTCGTTTGAAGTCCTGGCTCTTCTTTTTTTACTCATTTACTTCACCATGTAGTACATTTGCATAATGCCTGCCTAGTGGCTAGTTTGGCAGACCCTCAAACAAAGAATGGGCAGTTGTCTCGCAGTCTGCCGTTATATCCTCTCGAGTGTCACTTGTACGTCCCCGTCCTCGGAGAGCTGGCTTTGCCGTATGTAACCAGCCTTGTCGGGCTGACTGGGCTTTTCAGGGAGGAGACAGGAAGTAAAACGAAGCATATCAGAGGGTGGGTGATATATGAGAAACTGCATTTATAACAGTAAAGCAGGAAACATATTTCTAGTTGACTCCAAAAATAAAGTTTTTAACCTGTATATATGCACAATGTGGGATCCTGGCTAGTGCTGATGTTAGTTACAAATAAAATTCATACATGAAAATTAAGGCTGTGGCCAAAATCATCCACTCACTCACAACTCAGTATCTAGG
>NW_007577946.1:231151-231660 GCF_000690725.1 Stegastes partitus | reverse complement strand
GCTTTAACAGCCTAATTTCCCAATGGGTTTCAATAAACTTTTATGTTAACTCACCAATGAGTCGATGATTACTCTGCTGCGATTTAAGAGAACTCTTTTTTTTTTTTTTTTGTAGCTGTCGGTGCTTTCTGCTCTTAGAATATAGTTTTCCTCTTGTATCTGCCCTCACAATTTGCTTTCTTCTCTTTGTTGTGAAGAATCAAATCAAATCAGGTTTATTGTCATTGTGCTGTATATTCACAGTAGTACAGGCAAGATGAGAGAGCGTTTCTTCAGGATCATTTAATTAGTAAGTTTTGCAGAATGCATGTCTGGGATAAGACACTAAACGTTCACTCTCGCTGTCTCCTGAAGGGGGCGCTGCGTCCATGGTGAACCTCTTCAGGTCCTGGTAGGTCTTCAGGGACACAAAGACACACAGGATGGTGTGATGATGGTGAAGCTGCAGATGCTGCCCAGAGCTGTCTGTCTGTCTGCATCCCCTCCAGCTGTATGTCCGTCTGGGATGT
>NW_007577946.1:222589-230316 GCF_000690725.1 Stegastes partitus | reverse complement strand
ACACTCAAAACGTTCACTTTCATTGTCTCCTGAAGTCGCAGCATAACACTGCACTTCTGTTGCCAACGTGACTCCACAGTGCAACAACAACAAACAGAACAAACATTAATATTCTTTTGCATAAAGCATGTTCTTCTGTTTTGTATATAAAAGAAAAATACCCTGAAACCCGCCTGTAACTCACATCAGCACAGTCTACTTTGACAACCTTCCGGAAACTCTCGTCTGTGACTGGACTGGAGCTTTCAGTCGCTTTTGCTAAGAACTGTTTGCTCTGCTCACTCATTGGAAATCCATGGGCCGGTGCCACTCAGTCATATCAGAACTCCTGCTCCCTCTATTCTCTCTCCAGCTACACGGTATTGATTCCTCTCAACACTAAGCCTCTGACTAAACCACTGAACTCTCCTTACTCACTCACTCTTTCCTTACTCCTTTATTCCTCTGCAGCCTTTCAGCAGTTTTCCTCTTTCACAGCCTCTCACCGGTGCCCCCTTTTCTCTCTCTGTCTCTTGCTTCTTTCTGTGATCAGACTGCACAAAATATTTCAGAAACGAGGCATTGCGAAGCCTTGTATAGCTGTCTGTAGGTTTAGTGTGATTAACTTTTGATCGCTGGTATAATTGATGTCATTAAACCAGTCTGGGATTTATTTAACTGTGTGAGGAAAAACTGTTTGTTTACTCCTTTAAATTATATGCCCACATTTCTAAATGCATCCTTTTCCTGTCTGCATTTCAGCCCCCTATTAGCCTTAAACTACAATATTTTCTTCCTTTTCCAAAGCAGTTTTCAGCGTGTATAAATCCTCAAACCCCGTGTTTTCACAGTCTACGGGTAAATAATGATGTAAGCCGCAAACCGTCTCTACAAGAACTCGTTTCAATTGTCAATATAGTCTAATGCACAGCTTAGGAATAACTGCTTCTTAATAGGTAATATTTAGGATGTGATTAAATCTCCATTCCGTGCTTGTTTCAGTGTCTCACAACAGAAATAGAAAAATATGTAAATGAGAATAACTGTGTTAGATATTTGGCTGCATTACAACATTGTTGACGAGAGAGCGAGCTGGAGGAGACTGAACAGAGGCGTCACAGTCAGCTGTGTGGGAGCAAAGTAAAGAAAGCAGGTTTCTATCTCAAACTTTACTCGTTTTAAATATTAATGCAAGAGAGCAGATGAGCTTTTTATCCCACTCGACCACATGTCGGCTGAAATGATCAGGTTTGTTTGCCGAGTAAAAAGAGAGAAGATGAGGTTTAGTCATTTTCACAAAAAAATGGCATTTTTCAAATTTGAAAACTTCATGTATTTGTGCTGTTATGTTGCAAAAGTGTGTAAGTTTAACACTTGATAGATCTTTGATTTGTGCTCCATTCCTGTCAACACTCTCAGCTGGGGGGGGTTTTCCATAAGTTTAAACATATATTTTATGTACTTACTATATTTTAGGGGTTAGTGTCAAAGTGGGCCAAACCACATTTACTAGTTTTAGAGAAAAATGAGGTCAAAATTTTGTGTTGCTAAAAAAACATCATGGTTGTTGGAGGAGTCATTATGTGCATCCAAAGATGTTTCAACACTGTCCAGAGGTAGAAACAGTGACTTTGCCTTGTCAAAGCAGGCCGTACCACATTTACTACTTTCTGAGAAAAAACTGATTCCAGGTTGGTCTTGCTAAACAGCATTGGAGAGTTTACATCATAAGGAACTGGAGATACTTTTGAGGACCGTGAGGTAGAAATAGATGCTTGGTGGTGGTTCATTAAGTTTTTACTTTACCTACGAGTTGAGTTTTCGCAGGGCTTGCGGTTGCGCTGTCCGCCATCTTGAATTGCAAACACGAGCAAGTACCTGTGATATAACAGTCAGCGATTCCTGTGGCTTGGTCCAGTTTTCCATTAAATTAAATTTCCAAAACAATTATGGGCCAAACTTCAAAGTGCCATAGTGACGTTACCAGCGGGCTGTTGGTTGGACCACTTTGCCACAAACTAGTAGACCATAAAACTTTTTTTTTGGTTTGGCCCGCTTTGGGGGAATATGAACCCCTCGTTGACTTACTTTAAGCTGTCATAAGATAACTCAGTGTCAGAGTTTCTGGGTCTGTGACAGCTGGGGCTAGCCTCTTGGCTTTGGTCCGTTCGTCTGTTCCATGCTAATGAACACGATACCTCTTGAACACACTAAGAGAATTTTATCTAATTTGCTACCTGGGCTCGAGGATGAACTGATTAGAATTTGGTGGACAAAGATCACTGTGAACAAACGTCCATCCCATTCTTGTGAACACAATAAATCAGGAATGAAAAGTCTGTTACAAATGCAATGATGAAGGATGAACTAATTAGAATTTGGTGGTCAGAGGCCTCTACGACCTTACAAAACATGTTAATGTCCATAAATAAAGAATTTAAATACTAATTAGGACAAAATCACACAAATGTCTAATAAGAAATTTTGACATTTTATATCTAAAAATTCAGACGTCAAACTTGATCTCGTTAAAATTCAACAGAAAGTAAGTCTCCATAAGAGTTACTTACCTCAATACATTCTTTGTGTGCATGTAGGACTCATGTCTTCCGAAAACAAGAGCCAAAGATATGACATCACACCCAATCTTAGAGAGAAGTTTTTGTCTCATAGCAGCAAAAGTACAAAAGGTGAGGTCAGTTCGTCAAGGCTTTGTCTAACTGCACCACTAACGAGGCACTCCAAGACCTCCACAGAATTGTTTGTGTGAGCCTTCAAGAGACAGGATCAGTGCACTCCAAGGCCTCGCGGTCAAGCTGGCCTCCGGATACAAACAAGAGCAAATGAGACACAAACTTTCACAAGAGAGAACATACCTAGTGTCCGCAGGAAAATGATTAAAACCAGTAAATACAGACGTCCCATCACACTCGACTGATTGGGGAGGCGAACGAATGCAAGGCGATAATATAAATGTGTGTTCATCCTGGTCCATGAGCTGCTGATTTCTTAAGTTTGATAAAGTGATTTTCTAAAATTAAATTCTTCTCTTTGTCTGCTCTGTTTCTCTCATCCAAGACTGTTGTGTGGCCATGACGAGCGATGAGGAGGAGGGCCCCGGCGTTGCAACATCAGCAGCAACGGCACCGTCAGCCGCGACAATCTCCGGGGTGACGGCAGCCACCGTCGGCGGCGACGGCGATGATCCCGTCACTGCGTCGTCCCCCTGCAGGCCCTCCCCGCACCACCGCCCATGTCCCGAGGAAGAGGAGGTGAAAGAGAAGGAGATAGAGGTGGAAGGGATTATTCAGGAAGAGAGGATTGAGAAGGAGGAGGAGGAGGAAGGTGAGCTGGTGGAGTGCGATGGGGATGACGAAGACGAGGACGATGAGGAAGACGCAAGCAGTGATGGCAGTGTGTTGGTGGTGCCCTATCCTGAGCTGGTACCTGTGGTCTTCTTCTGCCTGAAGCAGACCACGTGTCCCCGCAGCTTGTGCATCCGCATGGTCTGTAGCCCATATCCTTTTTCCCCGTGAACGGTGATAGTGTGAATTTGAGAGTTGTGTCCTTTCTTGTCTTAATCCATCATCAGTTAATCACTCAGCATCGTTCCATTTCTGAGCCATAAAGGAACGATTAAGAGAGCTATACCGTTTCTCTCTAAGTTTATTTTCCATTAGTAGGTGATGGATTCTGCCGTGAACTCACATAAACCCCGGCTTTTGGATATTTCACCTCACCTGACAAGCTCGCAACAATTCCGAGCCGAATTTCTGTCGTGGTGCATTTCGCTGAACTTCCCTTCCGTGCCGGAGTGTGTGAAGCCGGAGCCCAGTCAAGGTATTTACAGGTATAGATGACATCAAGGGCCAGATTTACTGATGCCTTTGCACCTGCTTATCCGTGGAAAATGTGACACATTGAGGCGTGCTGTATTTACCAAACAGGCGCACCAGGCTGGAGATGCATCATTTTAGCAAGTCTTTGCAAGGTGCACGTCTGTCCTTTGTGCACATAGTTGTTGATAATGTCCTCTTATTTGCATAGATTATCTCCCAAAAATAGAAGCGCACACAGTACAAAGTAGACCTAGCAAACCATGACGAACTTTGTGGTTGACGATTAAAGTGTCTTTACCTTTATTTAGAAGTTACAAGCTACATTTTTCATGCTTGCATTACCCAAGGTTGTGACTCTTTAAGGCATCCATATTTCTGTTTTTGTGTAGTGCTTGCGTATTCTATCAGACCAGCATATACACAATCAAATTATAGCTGTATAAAAGCTACCAGAGTGCTAGATTACAATCCAAGCAGTGTGCCGTGTTAGCTGCATGCCCCCTGGTTCAGCAGACACTGCTGATCAAGCTTCTTAGGAGCAGCATTTGCAGTGTGGTGATGTGTGACTCACACACACAAACTCCCCAAACTCAGTTAATATGTGTGTGTGTGTGACTGATACAAGTGAGAAGGATTGTGTAGAAACGCGGCGATATGACTGACTGGTGAAAGTCTCTGAAGCGGACAAAAAGGAAAACAAAAGGGAAACGAGACGAGCAAATAGATGAAACGTGTGCGGCAGTGAGGCGGAGAGAAAAAGCAAAGGATGGAGAGAAAAATGGTGGAAGAGGAGGAAGAAGGGTAAATGTGGAAAAGACGATAAGGCTGGTAGTAGAAGGAAGCTATGTGACAAAAAGCAAGATCATCAGCAGGTAGTTTTAAGACATAGAGAGAAGAGAAAGAACCGAGTCTGGAAATGTGACTGTGAACTTAGATTTAAAAGCTGAATTTGTGTTTATTTGCATGCATATGAACATGTGCATGAAACTGCCATGAAGAAGCAGAATCTTCTTCTAGCCGACTTATGAGAAACAGAGAATGATTAAGATTGACAGATATGTCCTTATTGTCGACACTGTGCCTCTTAGCTTCCTATTAAGCAGGCATCACATCAGGTTCTGGCTGACTCTGACATGAATTCATAAGCAAATAGAGAGAAAGAAGCAAAATGAAAGGAAGTGTGGGAGAGTTGCTTAATAGGCAAGACAACCCTTCAGGTCTAAATGAAACATCTTCCAAAAGAAAACCTCTTAGAAGAGAAGCAAAAACACTTGGCTTTGTCTCTTCTTTGATCCGCTGTCTTTCACTCCGTCTCCTTCTCTTTCCTGCTGTCTCTTACCGTGTCTCTGCTACAAGTATTCCAGTCCTGTCTGCTGTGTTACCTTGAAAAGCTCACAGGTGAATTAAGTACAATTTTCTCCACCAGACTAAGCTTTTGTGTCGTGCACAGACAGACAGACGGACGGGAAAAAAACAGGTTCTGTTACGGCGCTGCGGTGCAATTGTGGTGATTACGCGTAAAAGTTGTAGATTTCATGTGAGGGAGTTAAGAATACGACCTCAACAGAGGGTTGTTTGTCTGAACCCTTCTCACCGATGTGACATGAATCAATTCCCATTAAGGCAACGCTCGCCGGCAGGTTTTAAAGCACCCGGTATTCTCACATGACACTCCTCAGAACCTAAACTGCGGTAACGTATCTGAGGCACTCACAGCTAGTTTGGCTGTTAACTGCTGCCTCACTAACTGTGGGATGTTATGCAAGTTACACAGACCAGGAAATGTATTTTCGAGCAGTCTGGGTTGTTAAAATTTTTGTCAAAAGAGTCAAATTTGCAACTCTGCTTCCCAAAGTGGTTGTTCCTGTATAACTCAAATACATTTTGAAAAGGTTCTCTTCTTGTAAGGGAACAATGTGAAGAATTAGGAGGCGGTTCCACTTAGAAATAGCCACAAAGTCCACATTAGGAGGCTGGAAGTGTGGTTGCATTGTTTGTCAAACACAGGATTCTCACAGTTTGATTGGATTTAGACACTACTTGGGGAGTGGGGGTTGGAGTTAGGGTATGCACTCTATCACAACATGTTTGAAGTGTATCCCTTCCATTTAATCGAGTTCAAATCCCCCCTACATCTCTACTGATCAGACACAACATTTAAACTGACAGCTTAAATTGATAACATCGACCACCTCATTACAACGCACCGTTCTGATGGGAAACCTTGTCTCCTGGCATTCATGTAGATTTTACTTTGGCATGTACAGCCCACCTGAACATGGTTGCAGAGCAGGCACACCTCATCCATTCAGGACAATCCACGCCACCACACTTGAGGAACACGACAAAGAGCTCAAGGCTTTCATCCGGCCTCCAAACCACCCAAATCTCAATTCATTTGAGTTGCCAGATTTGTGAAGGCTCTACCCTGCAGTTCACTGCTGACTTGCCAGACATGACAGGACAAAAGTCATGTGTACATACCCCAATGGATCAGAGGTACTTTGGTCGCATAAAGAGAACAAAAACAATGTTACACAGTGGTCGTGATATGTGGGGCTGAATTGTGTAAGTCTGGCTGGCTGAAAAACAATTACAGTCGTGACTCGATAATCCGACCCTTAACAATCCGAAACCTTGTTATTCGACAGGTTTTTAGGAAAAACGAATGAAACCCATTAAAAACAGCCTTAACATACAGACAGCCTTGGATTCTGACTCCGACATGACATTTAATGTCACCAATCAGGATTACGGCGTATTATCTGACTGAACAATCCCACAGATTGGCTACGCTCACACTGCAGGACTTAATGCTCAATTCAGATTTTTTTTGTGAAATCCAATTTTTTTTTGTGAGTTCGTTCACGTTTCCAGTTCAATGCGACTTGTATGTGATCTGCTGTGTGAACTTCATACGACCCAAAAGTGTCCTGCATGCTCAGAAGAGAACACGACAACGTCACACGCAGCGAGCGTGCTCAGAGTTTGTGGAAGTAAACATGGATGGTGGCGGTGGCTGTTTCTGGTGGAAACTTTGGGACCGCTATCCTAAACTTGTCTCAGCAGCCAAGTACTGCCTGTGCATTCCAGACACTTCCACCCCGTTGGCGCGCTCCCCCGAGGTGGAAGTGGTCCCGCCTGACCGCGCTGAATATTCTGATATTCATCATTAATTGGGCCTGAATATCCAGAGAGCAGAAAGTGCTATTGGGACCAGCCCTACTAGTTATTATAACAACTATAAACAATGAATATTAACAACAAATGAGCCTTCCAGCATCAAGCCCTCCTTGTATCTCGACCTCCGTCTTGACAATCCGACAGCCTTGCTATCCGACACAAAAGAAGGTTTTACATTTAGTGTCGGATTATTGAGTCACAACTGTATTTTTCTTTCAAATGTGTAATTGAGAATGCTGTTTAGTTGTATAAGAACATAGTTTTTAGAAGAAAGGGCTCAAATTCGACCAACTACATCACGGCTTTGCTTTACTTCTTTCTCTCCCTTCAGATGAGGTTCTGTGAACAGCAACTCCATTCTTTATCTACAAACAATATTTTTCTGTTGTGGCTTTGCTGCACAGCTGAAGGAGTTTTGGATTTACGCTTTGTGTCTAGTTTGTTTTGCTTTATGAGGTCTTGAAAGGTCTTCTGATTCACTGAATGTGTTCTCTTATATAGTGAGAGTCTGCAAGTCTGCGTTTCACACAGCTGCTGGATTGCACTTCCCCATCTCTCAGCATTCAATCAAATCACTGCGACTGAATGAGAAGAAATACGAGCGAATGTGGGGGTTTGTGTGCGTGTGCTTGTGTCGACGTGCGTGTCCGTGTTCCTTCCCTAAAATGAAAGGGCTTGTATTGACCAGGTCCACTTTCTCACATCGTGTGGTTGGACTGAGTGGTG
>NW_007577946.1:193777-220379 GCF_000690725.1 Stegastes partitus | reverse complement strand
CCGCTTGTTATGTTCTTGTTTCAGAGCTGGTCATTTCTCTGTACTCACCAGCGGCTGTCAGAGCGAGCAGGCTGGGAACAATCTGTGCAGCTGCAGTGAGACGGGTGTGAATTGAAAATTTAACTCTGCAGCTGAGTGACCTGCAGCGACCTGTGAGGAAAATTTAAGAGCACTCCACCAAAATCAAGGAGTGTAACTTGAAAGAAAGCGTTTTTTATCGTAGGGAAGGTGAAATGGACGCACACATAAAAGACAGGGTTGAAGAGCTAATAGAAAGTGTTATCAGTGCTTAAGGAGCTGTGCGATACGGTAGCTGCTGGCTCAGCTCCTCCTCCCTCCGCTTCCCTCTCCGTCTCAAACACTCTTCGTCACCCTTTTCCCTTCTAGACAGTAAATCATTTGTAGTTTTCATTGTGTTAAATCATTTTGCAGAGGCAGAGCGAGGCTGTCAGTGCGGCAGAGTGGGATAGTTGGCAGTCAACATTAAAAAGCAACGCCTCCGGCGATCCGCAGTTATAGACAGATAAAACTTTTGTTGCTCCGCGCTAATTCCAAATTGCTGTTGGACAAAATGTTTCCGTTTACCTCTCGCCTTTCATTTGCACATCACTTCTTTGTTGCTTGCTGTGGCTAGCAGGCGTATGCGTTACTCATCTGCTCGTTTTGGGATAAGTGTCGGGGTCTTTTTCTCCGTCTGCAATCTACAGTAACGCACATCCAAAGTGTCTGTGTGTCCTTGTTAGAAAGGAAACACTGGTTAGGGATTGTTTTTGATAAAAAAAAAATAGAACTGAAGCACAGACGGTAAATATTTCTGATTCAAGGATCGTTTACAGTGAGACAAAAGTTCAGGAACATCTCTGAAAATGGAGTTTATTGTAAAAATGTTTATTTATTTTAGGTGTGTGTTTCTAAAAAAAAATACAATTTCAATCTATATTTGGGCTCAAAGGTGACTCGGTGGTTAGCATCGTCGCCTCGCAGACAAAAGGTCGACGGTTCGCGTCCCAGTGAGGACACCCGGGATCTTTCTACGTGGAGTCTCCATGTTCTCCCCGTGCAGCGTGGGTTCTCTCCGGGTTCTCCGGTTTCTTCCCCCAAGGTCCAAAAACATGTGGAGATAATTAGTGATTCTAAATTGTCCGTAGGTGTGAATGTGAGTGTGCTTGGTTGTCTGTCTCTAAGTGTAGCCCTGTGATAGACTGGTGACCTTCACCTTACGTCATCTGGGATAGACTCCAGCCCCTGTGACCCTAGTGAGGATTGAGCGGTGTATAGATAATGGATGGATGGATGGATACTTGGAGTATAATGTGATTATACTTTAATGTAGCATCAGTATATAAGAGCATATGTTGATACCTACACTTAACACCCAGCAACATTAACATCAAAAGTCCACTTTTCTAACTTTCCTTTCATTAAATATACTTGAACACATCTTGTCAACACCTAAAATATATTTTTTTGCACTTTAAGACCTTTAATTGCATTTACACACAAGTATGGAAGTTCTCTTTGCCAAGTGAACAACTGCTCATACAATTAGGCAGCTTCAGCACCATGTAGCCGCAGCAGCAGCAGCAGCGGAGCTATGAATAACCGAACCGAGCATCATGTCTGGCTGGGTACAAAACGCTAATTATCAAAGAATAACACTGGAATAATATTATTCAGTGCTCTGCTAAAACACTGTTGTTGCGGTTCTGCAAAACAATCATTGGGATATTTTTATCCGCTGGTTGTACGCGCTGAACTCCAATGACTCGTTATTGTGTGAAGAGCTGCTGGTTTTGCTGATCCCGCCGAGTATCAACAGTCAGGCCTGCAGCGCCGTCTTTCACCATGTTATTTAATTTTTCCTCACAAATATTGCGTAAGTACACTTCAGGGTTGAAGCTGCTCCCATTTAATAGCATCACCCAGGTCCTATCTGGGAAATAATATTATTTTAGATTGGATATTAATTAGATTTATCCTTTCTAATTATATTGATCAGCTTTAGGATTACGAGTCATGCACTGTGGTTACACTGACCTCAAGCTCCCTCGATAATAATCACAAAAAAACATGTTTTAATTAGTGCTACTGACACAACAGCACACTGACGACCTACACAGACAACGTGAGAGTTAATGAATACAGGGTTTGGTATTAAAAATGTAAACAGGAAGTGAATGATGGCTGTGACCGTCCCTGGAAGCAGCTGTTAAGAGCACTGATAGATTAAGACTGGCCTTTAAATTAAGAGCTTTAATTGCTAAATTCGCCCTGCTAGCAGAAAGAACATGATCAAATGACTGAAGTTGGGGTCAGGTGAAGGGGAAAGTGTTGCAGGAGTGCAGGAAGTGACGATCTGCTGGTGACAAAGAAACGGCAGGAAGGAAAAGAGAAAGATTTGAAGGGAAATCCAGATCAGCATCTAGCCAATCACAGATGTGCTCATCTCCGGGGATGCTGTTATTGTTCACTCTTCTTAGTCCATGAAAGATCAGAGGCCAAATATCTCGAGAACTCATTCTAAGGTTATTTCTTGAATATAAATATGTGGTTGCTGAATCACCAGAATGGATAACGATGTTGGATGCTGAGGCCAAGGTGATTTAAGGTGAGATTAAACTGGTAGATCTTTCCATGAGGGTTCCTGAAATATTAATAAATAACGTAACCATATTTATATCCATGATAGCAAACTATAACTAATAATACACATGTGCATGTTTTAATAATAAGAAAAATAAAATTTTTCAAGCACATATGCTTAAAGATTCGTGTCTGAGAGTAGAAGAGTAACACCATGACTCTTATTTTAGATTCCGGGTCATCACTCCGCCGATGGCAGCTTTTCTTAATCTTGGGTTTAACTGTTCTTACATCTAAAATTTGACATGTTAAGAGGAAAAGATCTGGAGGTGAGTTGCAGGTCATGACAAGATTGGCAAGTCCTCTTCTCTGAAGAGTTCTGAGGAGGCTCTTCCTCACTTGTTGTCTCCAAGACGACATTAAATTGTCCCTGAGTGGCCCGAAATGGATCCATTTCCAGATTGATGGCCTTGGATTTTGGGAGCGGCTAGTCGGGGATGCAGCATCGTTAACCCGCTCATCTGCTCCAAAGAAACCTCAAAAAATAATGTGTTTGCAAGAGTTTAGTTTATGGAATAATAATTAAAAAACAAACAAAAAAACCCCCACACATTTGTATAATTTACAGAGACTTTACTAATATCATAATCACAGATACTTGCCCACGTTAATACAACCATGAAAGCAACAGAGGTGTTTTATTTTGAAAAAGATCTGTATCATTGTCATCAACCAGTCCGGCGTAGAAACATTTTAAAAAGTTAGGTTTGATCAATATTTTGATTGGTTAGAGCCAAAATCTGCAGTATCCTTTTTTTTTTCTCAATAACAAAGCTGATATGAGTCTCAAAAATGATCCCAAACACAGATATGTGTGATAAAGAATAGAATAGAATGGAATAGAATAGAATAGAATAGAATAGAATAGAATAGAACAGAATGAGTTTATTGTCATCACACTCAAAGTACAATGAAATTAAAAGACAACTCCAGCGGTGCAAAATACAAAAGTATAAAAAAGACAAATAAGAATATATAAATATATTTACAAAAGGAGCCAGTAGAAAGTATGTGGTAATGACCAAACGGTAGAATAAATATATTTCACTGTCTGAGGTGAGAACACTGTGGATACATGAGAAAAATAAAAATATATATATAAAATACGATGTGTTCTAAATGTGCAGAAAGTTTTGAACATGACTAAATTTTTTTGCCAAAGCACATGTGAGATAATAAAGCAATCCAGGAGTTTATAAATTCACTACAATTATTTAATTTATCATTGATGAGAAAAGGTCCCACATGCAAAGAGATTTAGTAAATCTCGCCTGACTCAGCAGGGATAATAAAAAAAAGAAGTTCTAAAGGAGAATAAATATTTTAAAAGCAATGTTCAAATGAATCCTGAATCTCTCACTCGACAGATTTGATTCTGTATTTTATCACATTTCTGTTAAATAGTTTTCTTTCCAGTCATACTCTGCTCATTGGATGGTTGGATCTGAATAGAAGCGCCACTAATTAACCTGTTGGTTAAAGGAAAAAAGGGCAAATTATTTCCTCCGGCCATTAACTTTGTCAGAACAAAAGCCTTCTCTCACTGAATCTAAAACATGTTAGTACCCACAGGCCTTCAGTGGCGTTGTTAGTGGTGGTTGGTGCGCTTACAAACATAAAAGTCAAGTTTACTGAATCAAAGAACCAAGGTAAAAGGAGAAGTACTTTGGTGGATTTCCAGGTTTCAAACAGTATAACATATTCAAACTGAGGCGCCGCCAGCAGTCTCACCGTCTCTGTGAAATTGCTATTTGTTTTTGCTAAATTGTACATTTCCCATGCTGAATCAACTGCAAAGTTGCATAAGAAAGGAAACGTCAAGGCAAACACGTCATGGTCTGCGGTTTCTGTTCGTACAACAAAGCTGTTTCCATCGGGGAGTTCTGTCGTCGTATTCACATCTGCGTGATTCCACTGATGCCGAGCTGAAAGTGGGAATAGAGCCGAGCGCGGAGCTGTGAATATCATGTTAACCAGCTCTCGGGCGCAGTCGAGTTCGTTCACGTAGGGAAGGAATAATCGGAGCGGCATGGGAGAGGAGACTAATGGAGATGATTTCAGAAAAACCTGAGATTTGAAATGTTGCTAAACCTGTGCTGAGGACAAAGGACAAAGAGAGAGGAGAGGGAAGCTGTGTGAGGAGAAACACAGCAACTGGAGTCAATATATATTCTGCTCCAAACCAACTCTGATAGGAAGGGAAGGTCAGATTAATAGCTTCCAATTCACTTTCAATCTCCTCTGGACCAACACATGTGGCCCTTCTGTGCCACCGGCATTGTTGCACACACTCTTCCACACTCGCATTCACAGAGAGCTGCAGGTTTGTGGACACACAGCCGGAGTCAGAATGTAAATAGAGCCTTCCCAAGATCTGTCTGAATGTTTTTGCATTTTTGAAATTTAATGAATAGTTCCTCCAAAGAAACAGCACAACTGATGTGTTCGCTCATCTGTCTGGGTTCTCCGTCCTCTCTTCTCATCTTAAACTGATGCTTTTAATGATCACCTCCTCATTAGGCCTCCTTATCATGTAATACGTGTGAGAAGCGTGCAGCTGACATCTATTTATGTGGCAGCATCTCCGGCTGCTGAATAGTTTGGTGATTAGCAGCGGTTTACCTCCAAACCAAGTTGACCTCTGAGGAATGTAATGAGCCGTTTGGACAAGACGTTGCCACTAAAATTATACAAGCTTCGAGTGTAGCATGCATACATCAAGATGATTGCATTTTAATTAATGGGCGTCTGTGTGGAGGGGGTTTGGTCGTATGCATCGGGGTGTGTAATGGAGATTCTCTCATGTTGGATTTCTCCATATGCCCTGCATCAGGAAAATGAGAACCTGCTAGATTTAATGCAATCTGACGGTTTGGGGATAGCTGCGAAGTATCCTTTGGGTGACGTGATTGGATGATGATTGCATTAATGCAGCTAAGCCGGACCGCCTTGTACAAGATGTCTGCTCGACAAAATCAGTGTAATTGCTGAATTAATTTCCTGGCAGCGGCTGCAGGTGTTGCTTTTAATGATGTGTAACTGTACGTTGTTCTTGCTGAACAATGTTTAGCTGGTAGAGTGTGTCACCTGGTTGCGAACCCCAACAAGAACCTTATAACAAATGTATGGTGTGGTCAAGTCATAACTGTGTAACGTTAGAGGATGCTGGTTTTCATATACGGTGGTTTGCAATGTCACTTCACGGAACAATAAAAAGTTCTGGATTTGAACCTGCTGGTCGGATCAGGTCTTTCTGTTTGGAGTTTGCATGTTCAGTCCGTGCGTTGGGTTTCTCCAGGTTCTCCGGCTTTCTCCCAAAGTCCAAAAACATGTTGAGGTTAATTGGTGATTCTAAATTGTCCGTAGGTGTGAATGTGAGTGTGCTTGGTTGTCTGTCTCTAAGTGTAGCCCTGTGATAGACTGGTGACCTGTCCAGGTGTCTCCTGCCTTCACCCTGAGTCAGCTGGGATGGACTCCAGCCCCCCCATGACCCTAGTGAGGATTAAGCGGTGTATAGATGATGGATGGATGATTTGCAATGTCACCTCACGGCAAAACAGGTCCGGATTTGACCCTGCTGGTCAGCTGAGGTCTGTCTGTTTGGTGCATGCGTTGGGTTTCTCCAGGTGCTTCGGCTTCCTCCTACAGTCCAAACACATGAGTGGGAGGTTGGCTGGTGATCTAAGTTGGCTGTAGATGTGCATGGTCTGTTGGTCTCTTTGGGTTAGCCCTGCTACAAGCTGGCAATCTGGCCAGGGTGTCAGCTGGGATACTCTTCAGCCTCCCGTGACCTTCTGCAGGATCAAATAGCTGATGGATGGATAATCTCAGTGAGCAACCGCCTGATTGGACACACTGGTGTTTTGGTAAATTAACACCTCGTCAACTTTTTTTCTTGGTTTCTTTCATCTTCTTTTAATTTACATAGACCTGCAAAGCCGTCTAAAGATGTCATTTCTGTCTGTGTGAATCAACTTGACTTGACGAGACCTGCCTACTTCTGGCGTGCTACTCATGACATGTGCTTTGCTGCTGCTCTTGGCAGGAATCTGTCCGCCCTCCATCTGCTTTGCTTTGATTTTGGTTTTGTTAAATCTTGGAGGACCTTAATTTTGAATTCACATCGAGGTGTTGAGACGGAACATGCCTCTGTGGGCTGAAGTGAACATGCCTAGGGTTGGTTGAAAGCTCTCGAGGATGTCGCTTTTAGTTGTTTTTCTGTTGACATATCAAATGAACTTGACAGTCGCTGCTTGATGCTGATGACACTATGTTGTTTGGAAGTGTTGGCTCCTCCGGTTCACCACAACACACTTTATTTATATGTATCTTTGGAGAACCATAACTGCAGCTTGTAAAGTTCTCCATTTGCTGCAGAACTTTTATTCACAGTTACAAAAATAATCCAGTAGATGTGAGTTTATGAACATGTAAAGGATATATTTTCTACTTGTCATTGCTCGGGTCTCCCTCTCTCTCCAGAGTCCCGACTGTGAGGTCCATAGATCAGATTCAGGCTGTTCAGATTTGAAATTCTGTGAATAATGTCTATCATTACCGCTCTGAAATTTTCAATTACTCCTAACCTCAAGCCAGAAACAGTTATTGTCATAGGTTATATAATACAACATTAGTTATTTTATTTTTTTGCTCAAACTTAAAATGATGTGTTTCGGCGCCGCATCCTGACGCTGTTTGGATTCCCAAGGCGAAACTAACACCGGTGCCTAAAACTAGACACTGCGATCGTTATTGATCGACCCAAAAGAAGACTTCATCAGTCAGAGGAGTTGACATGTTTACTGGTGATGTGATTATTACTGAGACGTTTGCAAAAAAATGGTTTCTTGTTGAGTTTCTGCCCATATTATAAGTCTGAGTTCTTTTCTTACACTCAGACTGAGGCTTGATTAAGATAATAATGGTGAGATTATTTAGTTATAGTTATAGAAAATAAAAATAAAAAAAACGTAAAGGACAGAGTTGAGTGTCTAACAGTAATCTAACAGCAAACAGGAAGTTAATTAAAATGTTTTAAGTACCTCACTAATGGGAAGACCTTCAACATACAGAATTATAGTGCTGTGAAAAGTACTTGCCTCCCCACAGGCATCCTCTATTTTTGCATATTTGTCACACTTAAATGTTTCAGATCATCAAAGTAATAACCCCCCAAACAAACTCAGAATGCAGTTTTTCAAGGAGAAACCCTGTCCAGCACCACCTTGCTCTATGTGAAAAAGTAAATGCCCCCTTAGCTACCAATCCACCAAATGACCGGCAGTTTCACCAAACACCCCTACATATGATCAGTGCCAGGCTTGTTGAATCTAAACATCAAATAAATCGAACCTGCCTGGCATTGTGAGGTAGGCTGAAGGATCTCAAAGAGCAGCACATGATGCCACGATGAGAAACAAAGTCAGTGACGTTTGTCAGTCTGGACAGGGCCATTTCATACAAAGCCAGCGAACCACAGTGAGAGTCATTAACCACAAATGGAGAAACATGGAACAGTGAACCTTCCCAGGAGTGACCGGCCAACCAGCATTTCTCCTAGAGTGCACTGACATCTCATTCCAGAGGTCACAGAAAACCCAGACCAACATCAAAGAACTGCAGGCTTCACTAGCCTCAGTTAAGGTCAGTGTCCATGACGCAACAATAAGGATGACTCTGGGATCCATGGGAGAGTTGTGAGGCGCAAACCACTGCTGACCAAAAAGATCATAAAATATCTAGATGAGCCCCAAGATCTCTGGGATAACATCCTGTGGACTGACGAGTCAAAGGTGGAACTTTCTGGAAGACATGGGTCCATTAGATGTGGTGTAGTGCTAATGCTACATTCCACAAGGAGAACGTGACACCAGCAGTGAATCATGGTGGAGGTGGTTGATGGTTTGGGGCTGCTTTGCTTCCACAGGACCTGGACGACTTGTCATAACTGATGGAGCCGTGAATTCTGCTCTCTGTCAGAAAATCCTCCTGGAGAACATCCACCCATCAGTTCATGACCTCAAGCTGAAGTGCCAATAAGTTATGGAGCACGACAATGACCCAAAACACACAAGCAGGTCCACCTCTGAAGGGTTCAGAAAGAACAGAATAAAGGCTTTGGAGTGGCTGAGTCAAAGTTCAGACTTTAATACAACTGAGATGCTGTAGTAACACCTTA
This sequence comes from Stegastes partitus, assembly GCF_000690725.1. NCBI lineage: Eukaryota > Metazoa > Chordata > Actinopteri > Pomacentridae > Stegastes > Stegastes partitus. The sequence goes on along the minus strand of NW_007577946.1, from coordinate 211,558 downwards.
CAAGGGTAGTTCATGCTCCAAAGCCATCTAATGTGGCTGAATTAAATCTATCCAGTGGGCCAACATTCCTGCATCCTGCACTGTGAATGACTGATCACGAGCTATAGCAAACATTTAACTGCAGTTGTTGCTGCCAAGAGCCTATGAGGTTTAGGGGGGCAATTACTTTTACACAGAGGTAATATAGGTTTTCAATAAATCTCTGATAAATCACGATTTAAAAACTGCATTTTGTGTTTTGAGGGTTCTCTCTGTCTAATATTAAATAAATGCAGAGATATCTGCTTCCTCTAAATACTGAACATAGGATCTCCATTAGGAGGAATGACATAACTGGACCTTCTGGAAAACATTTCAGCTATTTTTCATGAGCATAGAAGTGATTAAGTCCAGCAAAGGGATGGAAATGGAAATTTAGCAGTGGTACAGTTTGTTGTTCCAAACTGTACCACAAAGATGCACTAATGAGGACGTCTGTGCTTTTTATATGGGTGTTTTATGAGTTCTCTAATAGCTGTTATTTCTGTGGTTTTATGGAGTATCTCTAATGTTGCTCTTCCTCTTAGAATTTAATATTTTATTTAATATTTTGCTGTGTCTACTGTAGATGTGTTTGCAGACAGTGTGACACATTAAACAGGCAAATCTTTTGGTGAAGTAATCCATTATACAAACACAAACACTGCCCCTTTGTTTGTGTTGTTTAAAGACTACATTTGGTGTTAACTAAATTCATTTTGGCTCAGACCTGTTGCCTCCCCTAACACTGGGAATGTGACTGTCCTACTAGAAAGGTTAGGCGTCATACCAGTGTTGTTTCTAACTGTGACCACTCAGAGTTTTCACAATCTTGTACAAGTTGTGCTAGATTATGTTTCATCCTGTCGACATATTTAACATAAAAGGACTATCGACTGGGGTCCCTGCACACCCCAAGAAAAATCTACTGTAAGAAACAAATATCCATCCATCCATTATCTCATTAGGGTCGTGGGGGGCTGGAGTCTATCCCAGCTGACTCAGGGTGAAGGCAGGAGACACCCTGGACAGGTCACCAGTCTATCACAGGGCTACACTTAGAGACAAACAACCAAGCACACTCACATTCACACCTACGGACAATTTAGAATCACCAATTAACCTCAACATGTTTTTGGACTGTGTGGGAGGAAGCCGGAGAACCCGGAGAGAACCCACGCTGCACGGGGAGAACATGCAACCACCATGCAGAAAGATCCCGGGTGTCCTCACTGGGACGCAAACCAACGACCTTCTAGCTGCGAGGCAATGATGCAAACCACAGCAGAAACAAACAGCATTGCAACATACAAGCTAATTTCATCTTAGCATTACTACTAATGCAAGATAGTCATCTGAACATAAATCACTGAAAAAGAAGAGAATTTTAGGAAAGTTAGAGTAAATTTGTCTATTGCGTTAACAAGCAAACAAAATAATCTTGTTTATCATCTTTTGTTTCTGGTGTCATTTCATTCTTATAAATTGAACACCAAATCTGACCAGTCTTGATCTACTTGCCATTATTGCCTATAAAACTAACACCATATTACAGAAATAGATTTATTACAGTCAAACACTTTTTGACGCTCAAAAAAACAGAGCAGACCTCCTCAGATGTTTCTTTCTCCCTCTTTAGCATCAAAAGCGATCCCATTTGTGCTTTTTCTCCACACTCACACTATATAGTGGATGATATAGGTCAATAATATGAATGACCACTATTTTAGTTTCATGTTGTATAAAAGAACATCCATCTATTATCTACACACCGCTTAATCCTCACTGGAGTCTATCCCAGCTGATTCAGGGCAAAGGCAGGGGACACTCACATTCACACCTACGGACAATTTAGGATCACCAATTAACCTCAACCGGGAGAGAACCCACGCTGCACAGGGAGAACATGCAAACTCCACGCAGAAAGATCTCGGGCGTCCTAACCAGGATGCGAACCAGCGACCTTCTAGCTCTGAGGCTAACCCCCAATCCACCTTGCAGCCCCTATAAAAGAACATAAATACTGATAATCAAACAACATCTTGACGAAAATGACATTTCTTATCTGTGCCTTTGAATTTTGTCTTATCTTAGGAAGAGCAGCATTTGGAGAGGGTGTCCGAGAACACGAGGAAAACTGTGTCCAAGTGTCTACAGGTACCTCAGTCAGGAGGTTAAGGGTTAACCTGCAGGGTGAGAATAACACTGTGGACTCTGTGGCTGTACGTTGAACATATTACCGAGTGTGCATGCATGTCAGGGGCTCCACCTATAGAAAAGGATACGGCTTGTGGCTGCGCTGCCAGAGGGAATGGAACTGACAGCTCGTCTCCCTCTTCGGGATGCTCCTGTCTTTGTAAGCGAACGTGCCGCATGGATGAAGAATAAACGTATTTATGAAGACACGTTGCAACGGGCAGCAGCTGAGATAGAAAATCAGGACATTTCTCTCTGTTGACCCCTTTTTGTTTCCTCTCCATAATTACAGTTTTTTCCCTTCTCTTGTTTCTTGTGCCGCTCATCTTTTTTTTTTCCTTCTTCTGCTTTTTATACTCCTTCATTCTCTTGCTGCTTCGCCATGTGTCTCTTTGGCTCTCCTCCTTCCCGGCCAGGGTGCTTATGCTAATGCTGGTATTAATTATTATGCTAATGTGACTGTTAATCACTATGCTAATGTCACTGTACGTATCTGTCAAACTGCTGGAAAGGACCTGTCCTCTCCTGTCTCCTCCTGTTCCTCTGTCCTTTCACTCGCTCCAGCTTCATGTATTCAGTCAGTCTCTTTTTTGTTTGCACACTTAAAGTTATACAGTCGTGACTCGATAATCTGACATGTAAAATGTAAAACCTTCTTTTATGTCGGATAGCAAGGCTGTCGGATTGTCAAGACGGAGGTCGAGATACAAGGAGGGCTTGATGCTGGAAGGCTCATTAGTTGTTAATATTTATTGTTCATAGTTGTCATAATAACCAGTAGGGCTGGTCTGAACAGCACTTGTTGGGTTCTGGATATTCAGGCCAAATTAATTATGAATATTTGAATCTTAGGCGCAGTCAGAGGGGACACTTCCACTCCCGGGGAGCACTCCGATGGGGTGGAAGTGGCCGGAACGCAAAGGCAGCACTTGGTGCTGATGCCGGTTTAGTTAGTGGTCACAGTTCTGTTTCTACCACCGGCGGTGGTGGGGGAGTGGCAGATACGCTCCACCATTACCATCCATGTTTACTTCTGTGAACACTGAGCACGCTCACTGCGTGTGACGTCGTCGTGTCCTCTTCTGCGCATGCGGGACACTTTTGGGTCGTATGAAGTTCACACAGCAGATCACATACAAGTCGCATTTAATTGGAAATGTGAACAAACTCACAAAAAAATCAGATGTTACAACAAAAAATCGGAAGTCCTGTAGTCTGAACGTAGCCAATCTGTGTGATTGTTCAGTCAGATAAACGCCGTTATCCTGATTGGTGACATAAAATGTCATGTCGGAGTCAGAATCCAAGGCTGTCAGTGTGTTAAGGCTATTTTTAATGGGTTCCGTTTGTTTGTCGGATAGCAAGGTTTTGGATTGTTAAGGGTCGGATTATCGAGTCAGGGCTGTATTTGTTATATGACTTTAATACTTTTGTGTCCTATGAATATATTTGTAGCTTTTGTTGCTCCTTTAACCTTTTCCCTGTTAAATGCCACCACGGCCACTACTTTCCTTTTTTTTTTTTTTTTGCTCTCGCCCTTGTTTTCAGTCTCACCATAACGGAACAGAAACTACGAACTGAAGCTGTTCACAACCTCTCAATCATCCTCATTCAAGCCACTTATTTCACCACCTCACTGCTGTAAAGAATGTGTTCACTCATCTATACATCACGTCTCGCTCCTGCTTGTTCAGTTCCCATTGTTTCCCTCCTCCTCCTCCTCTTCCTCCTCCTCGTCTCCTCCCTTTTGAAATGTTTGCTGCCACATGTTGATGGAGCGCTGTGACGCAGACGGGGACCGGGCACCCACTAGGAAATCCCGCTGACGCTGTGTGTGGTTAAATGTGCGAGGAGAATATTGTATGTGTGAATATGATTACGTACCTCTTATTCTCGCCGTCTCACACGCATAAGCAAACGGAAAAGAATGAGTAAGCGCATGCCGACAGACACACTCATGCAGGTCGATGCATCTTTTTGTGTTTGTGCATATTGAGCAGAGATGTGTGTGTGTGTGTGTGTGTTTGTGTGTGCTGCAACCGACAGTAGTCAACAAAAGCAGGTACTTCTGCTCCAAACTGGTGATCAGTGAGGCCTCTGTGTGTATATATGCTATGTTTGTGTGGAAAACGATAAGACTCGCTATTATACATTTATTTCTTCCATAAGCAACAGATTCTCATTGAGACGTAAAATTAAACGCATCCTAAACTTCTGCTGCGACGCACAGCGACGGTATTTACCACACGTTGCAGTGAACAAGGTCCCGATGTCGAAGAACACGGTTTAGAAATGACAGAAAACAAAGAGAAGGGGGTAAACAAGGGTAGCAAATGCCAATGAGCCTCGTTGTTATGCACTTGAGTAATTTGTGGGTGAAGGAACTTTTAAAAAGTGCTGCATAAGGGGGTTTAAAAATTAGTTTTCGTGCACTTTTGAATTCTTTTGAAATTTCTAAATATCACAGCCGGATGACAGTCACTGCAGTTTTCAGTAAATAAATAAAGATACACGATAAGTAAAAGAAGACATATAAATAAATCAAGTGTTCTGTAGCTGTCTTGACTTTGCTTTTACAGTCGTGACTCGATAGTCTGACCCTTAACAATCCTAAACCTTGCTATCTGACAGGTTTTTAGGAAAAACGAACCATTAAAAACAGTCTTAACACACCGACAGCCTTGGATTCTGACTCCAACATGACATTTTATGTCACAGATAAGGATAACGGCGTATTATCTGACTGAACAGTCCAACAGATTGGCTACGTTCACACTGCAGGACTTAATGTTTAATTCAGATTTTTTTGGGAAATCTGATTTTTTTGTGAGTTCGTTCACATTTCCAGTTAAATGCGACTTGTATGTGATCTGCTGTGTGAACTTCATACGACCCAAAAGTGTCCCGCATGCGCAGAAGAGGAAACGACGACGTCACACACTGTGAGCGTGCTCAGTGTTTATGGAAGGAAACACAGATGGTAACGGTGGAGCGTATCCACCACTCCCCCGCCGCCACCAATGGTGGAAACAGAAGTGTGACCACTAACTAAACTGGCATCAGCAGCCAAGTACTGCCTGTGCGTTCCGACCACTTCCACCCTGTCAGAGTGCTCCCCCTGTGTTGTTCAGACTGTCATGAAAACACCAGATACAGGTCGCATAGGGGCCAAAAAATCAGATTTGTGTCACTTCAGCCTGCTGTCTGAACGTATTCACCTTTGATGTCAACCGAAAGGCTCGTCAGTCAATTAGGAGTGAAATCCAGCGATGTGTAGTGTTCTAACAATACACTAGTCATTATAACAACTATGAACAATAAATATTAACAACTAATGATCCTTCCAGCATCAAGCCCTCCTTGTATCTGGACCTCCGTCTTGACAATCCGACAGCCTTGCTATCCGACATAAAAGGTTTTATCATTTAGATTATGGCGTTACGGCTGTATATTATACATCCACCTGTGTGCTGGTCAGTTGGCCATTTTTGCACTGCAGGTTTGGGATTATTCATCTGTCAGCACTGCAACTTAATCTGTTTTTACTTTGAAGATTCTTTGATGAAATTTGAGTGTCTACAGATAAATATTTGTGTCTTTTCAGCATTGATGGTTGTTGAATTTTTTCCAATTTTATTTGTGTTTGCTGGTGTTGTTGTTGATCTCTATCTGTCTAATCTATGTGAATCTATACGTTCAGCATTCTACGCTCACCATTACTTTTTATCAGACAGCTGTTTCTTGGTCTGCTTGTATCTCTCCTGCTCAGTATTTTTGTTTGTGTCCACGAGTGTCAGACAAATGCCCGTTATTAGGCATTTAAAGCCATCAAACTGCACTGGTATTTGGTTTAATTGCAGACACTCTGTAAACGTCGCTCTGCCGTAATACTAAGGAATTATGTAAAATGGTGTAAAACCAACATAAACACAATTTAGTAGAATCAGTCATAGAGTTTAATCAATGAAAAGTAAGCAACCTATGAACTCTGGGATGTAATGATTTATTAACTCTTGCAGGTTTTGCATGTGCAAGGCCTCTGATTTCTTATATATTACCCTAAAACTGGTCAACTTTACCTTTTCATCTTCATCAATACATGATCTTTAAGTTGTGAAATAACTTTGAATATAAACTATAAAAATAAATTGTGTGAACATATCTGAAAACGACACAGGAAAATATATAAAGTAGCTAAAAAGTGCAGTAATCTGTTGTGGGAAGGTCGGGACTTAATGGATTCTAGTTCAGTCCGATAAAAAACATAAATGCATCATGAAATTATCCTTTTGTCCAAATGTAATAATATGCACTGTGAGCCCTGACAGATGTGTGTTTTCAGGACAGAATAATCCCTTTTGAAAATAAAATGTAAAAAAAAAACAAATTAAAAGCAACAATTTCTCTCCACAATGCAGTTTTCTGAAACCTTCATACAACGCATTCCCCACCACCTATTATCACCGCTTTGGCACGTCCTGTTTAGCTGAACAGACAATTTGTTCTTTGGCAGAAGCCTCCATTCATTTGAACGCTCAACCTTTTTTTTCGTAGTTAACCGTTCAGTTCCGTCCATAAGTCTCACTTAGTTAGAGCCAGCAGTGGCGATGACACGGACAAATGAGATGGCTTAATAAAATGTCTGAGGACCGTGGAACAGGGCAGAAGTAGTTTTTAGTTTAATGAACTTGAGTCTCGGCAGCGTGAGCGGAGGGCAGCTTCTGTGGGAGTGGGCTCCAGAGAGACAATATATAGATTTAAAATGCATTTGAAAACGGTAACCCAGAGTGCTGGCGTATTCTCTCTGGCTAGATTGAAAAGTAATGACATTACATTAAATTTGTGTAGGATGTAATGAGAATTTAGTTTGATTGTTTTATGACAGGGCTGCATGGTGGCGCAGGTGGTTAACACTGTCGCCTCGCAGCAAGAAGGTTACCTGTTCGCGTCCCGGTGGGGGCACTGGAATCTTTCTGTGTGGAGTTTGCATGTTCTCCTCGTGCAGCGTGGGTTCTCTCCGGGTTCTCCGGCTTCCTCCCACACAGTCCAAAAACATGTTGAGGTTAATTGGTGATTCTAAATTGTCCAAATGTGGGTGTGCTTGGTTGATAGACTGGTTACCTGTCCAGGTGAACCTGCCTTCACCCTGAGTCAGCTGGGATAGACTCCAGCCCCCCATGACCCTAGTGAGGATTAAGCGGTGTATCGATAATGGATGGATGTTTTATGACAGCATACTCTAGTAACATCGCTATTCATTAGCCATTAACAAACATAAAGCGATGTTCTTTGCTGTGGCTAATACAGGATTTTGTAAGATGAAAATTGGATGCTGGCAAAATCCCTCCACAACTGTGATAAATAAATAAAGAACAGGGACGTTTAGGTCAAGTTGTGAAATAACAGCTGTAGCTACTGTATCTGACAGATCTTATTTTCCATGCACCTCTTGATCCAAACACTGAAGGCCCTGTTTCAAAACCATAAAGCTGACAAGCCTGAATTATTGATGTGATACGGATGAAAGTTTGAAACTGGTAGAATGCGCTGCAACCCACTAGAGGGTTTTAGATTTGTTGGGAATACAGACAAAGAGATCACAAGAGATGCTGGAGAGGAGATACAACAGTCAGAGTTGTTACTGTTGGAGCTGCAGTAAATTTCACAGGCCTGGATGTTAGAACACTGTCAATCAAATATTTATATACAGTTGTGACTCGATAATCGGACACTAAATGTAAAACCTTCTTTTATGTTGGATAGCAAGGCTGTGAGATTATCAAGGCTCAGGTCGAGATACAAGGAGGGCTTGATGCTTGACGGGTCATTTGTTGTTAATAGTTACTGTTCATAGTTGTTATAATAACTAGTAGGGCTGGTCTGAATAGCACTTTCTGGTCTCTGGATATTCAGGCCCAATTAATAATGAAAATCTAAATATTTGGCACAGTCGGAGGGGACACTTCCACCTCAGGGGAGCGCTCCAACGGGGTGGAAGTGGCCGGAACGCACAGGCAGTACTTGGCTGCTGATGCTAGTTTAATTAGCGGTCGCACTTCTGTTTCCACTGGCGCTGCCGCCACCACCGTCCATGTTTACTTCCGTAAACATTGAGCACGCTCACTGCGTGTGACGTCGTCGTGTCCTCTTCTGCTCATGTGTGACACTTTTGGGTCGCATGAAGTTCACACAGCAGATCACATACAAGTCGCATTTAATTGGAAATGTGAACGACCTCACAAAAAAATCAGATTTCACAATAAAATCTGAATTGAGCATTAAGTCCTGCAGTCTGAACGTAGCCAATCTGTGGGATTGTTCAGTCAGATAATACGCCGTTATCCTGATTGGTGACATAAAATGTCATGTCGGAGTCAGAATCCAAGGCTGTTGGTATGTTAAGGTTGTTTTTAATGGGTTCTGTTCGTTTTTCCTAAAAACCTGTCGGATAGCAAGATTGTCGGATTGTTAAGGGTCGGATTATTGAGTCTCGACTGTATATATATTTTTTTTACATTAACACAGACCAGTTTTCACTCCACATCTCCGCCACTGGAGAGCAGCACTGCATGCTGACGTGCATGTTAACGATGTTGTTAAAGATGCAGTGTTTACCTCAAGTCATTTTACCACAAAACTTCATCTGGGCTCCCTTCATGTCACCAATGACCGCTCTGTGTCTGACGGTGCGATAGAGCTCAGCCCACGTTCTGTTCACGTTCATTTGTTTGTCTTGGCTTAAAATTTGATCGACCGCATCAGAATTTCATTGGTCGATTTCCATCCTGTTGTTGATTTAACTTCTTAAAGATTTAAGGTCCTCAGTGGTGAAGCCTCACCTTGAACGCTGAATGCCATCTGTAATAGTAAAGAGGAGATGATCAATAATTCTGTAGCAACATCAACAGTTCTCTGTGACGTTAGATAGATGATATCGATTGAGGATGGATAGATGCGCTTTGGGAAAAAAAAGTTGACAGCGATCGTTTTAAGAAGAGATTTAAAAGCAGTGACTGCCTCAGCCTGCTGCGTTTCCTTGGGCAGCGACTCCACAGCCTCAGGGCTTCTGTTTCAAAAGCTCCGTCCCCCTTCAGCCGAGAGTCTGGAACCGACAGGAGGCCCATGTGTGAGGATCTCAAAGTGCAAGGAAGGGTTGTGTGGGGATAAATGAAATCAGATTTACTGAGGAGTCAGATCATGTAGTGCCCTGTAGGGAACATACCGCCTTAGCATGAGGTTCTTTAATTGGGTGTCTCCTCCTCTGTCATGATGGACATCTGTGTGAAAATAGACTTTGAATGAAGAACAGCAGTTGTGGCTGTACTCTGGACATCACTGGCAGCGTCGAGTACGTATGAGAGGAGCAGATATTCTAATGCTGAACGCTAAATCTTAGATTTCTGGCAAACAGCTGTGATTAACTTTTGGCAATGTCACACAAATGTGCTGCAAGGTAAAAACTGAAAAATGCAAATTAGAGCTAACACTGGACAACGACCAACACTTAGTCAATCACTACAAAACACTACATAAAACTTGCTGTAAACAACAAACATTCCAGCACAAAGTCAGCCAGAAGTTCCCGACAACATCTAATTTGTATGAACAAATATGACTTTGCTGCAGATATTTAGGCAACACTGCCAAAGGTTGACTACAACTGTCCAGGTGCTACAAGTCTGGCACTACTGGCAACCCACAGCTGAGCATGTTTGCCAGCAGGAGTAAAGAATTCCCAGAACGTTGCTGGAAGTTTGCCACTAATGGCCAGAAAACCAACTTCTGTGCTTTGCTTTTGTAAGGTTCACTATGTTAACAATAACAATTGATCAGATTTATGTAACGCTTTTCAAGGCACTCAAAGATGCTTTAAACTGTCAGTTATTCAGCCACACACATGCATGGTGTTAAGCCATGATTGTAGCTGACAGAGGCGTGGCTGCCATTCTGCCCCTCCGACCACCACCTCAAACAATCCATTCATACACATTCACACCAGGCAAGGTGGGTGAAGTGTCTTGCCTAAGGACACAGGTTACAGGGCAGAATCGAACCGCCAACCTTCCGATCATCGACCAACTCGCTCTACCACCTGAGCCACAGCTGCCATGTTGACATGAGTGCTAGCTTCTGTTTCCCACATTAAGCTACCTGAATCTTTACTACCATGGACCTTCCTCCTTGTTCCGACTGTTGCAGCCTTTAATTTAAACTGCTTGGTTTAATGTAGTGCCGGTCAGTTCCTATTTGGCCTTCCGCTTGTACAAAACCAACACAGTTCCAAACAACATTAATCACAATGTAGCAGCGAGCAGAGGCAGCAAGTTTCAAGGACAGCCTCGTGAAACCTAGTTGTACACGTTTCTTGAAATGTTATACTGTGTGTTTAACAAGTCAACAGAAAACTTTAAGCAGTCACATCACACAGAGGTGTTGACCCCACAGATTTAATTCCTTGCTCCTCCCTGCGTGTTATATCCTCTTTGCATTTACTCCCCCCCCGGTCATGTATTGCTGCTCTGCCTTCATGCTGGTTGCTGCCAATATGTATTACTGTCAGCATGGCATCGCCCACTGAGCCCGCAGGTGCTGAAATAACACACACCTCTCCTGTAGAGAGTCGGTGAGAGGGTGTGCATCACCTGGGCATGTGTGTGAGGAGGTGAGGGGTCAGCCAAGGTGAGCCGAAGCCTTCAAAGAACCACAGACCCAGTAATTAGCACAGCGGGTTCTGTACGTGCGGTCCGCTGTGTGTGCGGTTGCCTTTGTGTGTGCATCAGCGTCACTAAATCACCTCTTTTGTTTTTCCTCCCTCCTCCGTCCTTTCATTCGTCGTTGCTTTTGCTTTCCCGCACCTCACAGCCATCTGTGTCGCCATGGTGATGTATAGGAGTCAGGTGGTCTGACCTGTGCTGGTTATGAGTTCTCTCAGATTTGCAAAAGTGTGTGTGTGTTTTATTTAGAACAGCCAGTCTGGCTGTCTTCAGGGAATCAAACTGAGAATCAAGCTTTTTCCTGACAAACTAAAGACTTGTTTAGTGCACGTCACGCTATCTTTACGGGCACTTGTTTCAGTTCAGTTCTTATATTGTTTCATCTCAGCTGGATTGCAGCATATACGACACAAATTCAACTATTAGGAGCAGAGTTTGACAAATAGACAACACATAGTCAATGCTCATTTTATCATCTTATTGCTGATACGCGGTCTTATCAGATAAAGCTAATCCTGAACAGCAAATGAAAGAGCAAGAGAGACTAATCACCTCGTTCCCCAACACTCGGAGTCTAATTTATAATGAGCAGTAAACTGACATTTTGGAAACCTATAAATAGTTTAATTTCGCACTCTCACTGCCAGGTGAAGTGTCACCAGACTGTAATGTAGGTGAGTTTTTTTTTTTAAGTCTCCTCTCCTGATCAGTGGTTCCTGTTGAGTATATATGAATACAACATCCAGTCCACTTGCACTGTCTAACAACCAGCAGAGGGCGACTCTTGTGGTTTGACTGAGTCAAAGTTGATGAGAAAAAGACTTGACTTTTTACTTGATCCATCCACTCAGGACACATTTGCCAGGTCAATTCATGGTCTCAATGGCTACTTTTAAGACTGCTTGAATACAAAATGATGTTTATTTAGTCAATTATGGTTCCATTTAGACAGAAATAGATGATAAAGCTTCACAGTGGGGCTGCGTTGGGATTGACAGGTTGGGAGAGACAACAGATTAGTAAAAGCTTAGGTAGTATCAAATTTTGCCAAAGTCTGTGTCCGAACTCGGTCGTTCATCACATTTTTAATTTCCACTTGTATATGCAACAGTCTGTCATACAGGAGTGCAACAATCAAAGGCTAGTAGTGGAAATAAAGGATTGCCATTTGGTCAGCTTTATTTTAATCAATACCATTTCATTAAAATATGCCTCAATCAGCCTCGTCATTACAATACTCGATTGAAACATTGCTTCGTAAGATTGTAAGCAAAGGGCATGGGGTAAATGTCATATAGACTCGTTTTTTGGTTCATTATGGGACTTTTTGAGGTCACCGTATAGAGCTTAAACTTGCATTTCACCCTTGAATAATAGAGGAGTGTTAATATAGTGCAGCAGGAAACAAAGAGGAAGTCCTTTTAGAGAGAGCCTGCAATATGTAGATTAAAAATACTGACTTTAGGCACCATTATATTTTCCTTCGAGCATATTTAACTAACAGTAACTATGTAGAAGAATATGATTGTAGAGGGAGGCAGCACACTTTGAATTTTTCAAACAGTTCCTCTGAGAAAAGAGGGAACGCTGCAGTAGTAAGAGCACATAAGGACAAATAGGTCTTTAGACTACATGCATGTTTGATAAATATGAGGAAGAGCTCTTTATTTGGAGGACACGCTTGGCAATTTCATGAACAAGATATTTTTAGGTAATATATTGCTGGTAAACTTCCAAATAAACAAAAAAGTGAGAAAACTGAGACAGGCTCAAATGAAGCCATTCTCCCAAGTTTGGTAAATGACAGTCATTAGTCTGTCATTAACACTTGCCTCCAATGATTGCTATCTGCATGGTACTATCTTGGGAACTGTTGACTGGCATGTGTTAATGTGTTATTGTGTTGTGTGTGTGTGTGTGTGTAGAAGTGCATGTTTGTGTTACACCGCGAAGCGAAATTAGCGTCTCAATCTAGGAAGCCTCTCATCCCTGCTGAAAGTGATACTTGTCCCTACAGATATCACTCTTTGTTCCTCTTGTTAAGATAATGAATATTAATGTGCCACCTTGTTATGTCTCACCCAAATTATAATGGTGCCAAACAATACGAAATTACAAAGCACTTTCAAGCGCTCGTTCCGACAACCTCGGGCTAATTGAGCTCCATCCATGAGACGATGACGGCGTGATTCAGAGAGAGAGAGACGAGGATAAAGACGATGAGCTTGACGAAAGGCGTGAGTTTAGGGTGTGAACACTGTGAGAAAGCGATGAATAAATCTCCTTATTTTGCCACATGAGGGGCAATCAGAAAGTCCTGTGACTTCCCCCATAAAAACAAAAACCATACCTCGTTTATATTTGGCTACCATCCCATCTGGGTTGCCTTTTTGTGCAGCAATGTGCATTCCAAGCATTCCCACTATATTTGGAATGCTCACTCATCATGGATGTAAAACTAGTGCAAAAGGCAAACATGACACTCTTCGTCAAACTGAACAACTTTCACGTTAAGGATCATCACCAGCGCTGAGGGTTGGTTCTTCAGTGGAAGCTCAGGTCAGCAGCACAACCAGGAACATGCTCGTTAATTTCTTCGACATTCTCGGGGGTCGTGCATCATGAATGATTCCTACGTTCAATGGCAAGTTGTACTGTACCATCCAGAGGCATGCCCTAGTTGTCATCCTTCTATCACATGCTTTAAAAAAAACTAGAAATGAATGGTCGCTTTCCACCTGCCCTTCTTTCCAGGTTCCTCTTCCTCTTTGCCAAAATGAAATCCAAGTTGAATGGTCGCCATTTGACACATGGCAGAGGAAATCTGGTGTCACCTGCGAGCGATATGTGATGCACTTACAGAGCGGGACTTTCAGGGAGCATTCTGGCTGTGGAAGGGTTGAGGTTAGAGGTTGTGCTGCTCCGTTGCTTTTCCGAGGCACAGTCTCTGAACCTTCTGGCCACAGATCATACGTGGGCACACGCTGTTTTCCTGTGCAATGAGAGATTGTTGCCAACATTTCAGGTGCACAAAGAAATTATTTCATAGAGCCACACTGTTAAAGTTTTCTGATTGAAATAATTTCCTCCTAAACTTGAATTACGGTTGTCTCTGATGATGTTGGACTGAAATGATTTGAAACTGGCCTTGGACATGCCCATGACCGCATAATAGGAAATGGAAGTGAAAGTCATAGAGATATTCACATCACGCTGGAGAAGTGGCCGATAGAAAGACAGAAAATATTTTCATTTTTACATCCATTCATACTAAACCCACGCATTTAATTTAAAAAGTTACAGCTACAGAAGGGCACATATGCTGATTAGCCACATTACACCAGGCCCCCCTCACGCTGTCAAAACACCTCTGAACCTTTTGATTATGGACACAGGACCTCTGAGGGTGTCGTGTGGTGTCTGGCACCAGCACGTTGGCAGTGGATCCTTTGGGTCCGGTGGGTTGTGGGATGGGGCCTCTGTGGATGAGGCTTATTCTGGCGCATCCTGTGGATGTTTGATTGGATTGAGATCTGGGGAGTTTGCAGGCTGAGTCAAAGCCTCTGGCTTTTTGTTATGTTCCTCGAGCCACTGGGGGAGGCCGCTGCGGGGAGGGGGGGTGCTTGATCTGGAGCAATATTTAGGTAGGTGGTGCATTTCTTTTGGACTTTTTCTGCAGGACATTGTATTGTAATGAGGTGATCATTGCTGCAAACTTTACTTGTCGGTGGACTTCTGAATGTTACTGCAGCTCAGTATCCATCCATTATCTATACACCGCTTAATCCTCACGAGGGTGCAGCTCAATATGCAATGCCAATTTCTCTGATTGTTGTAAGAGTTGATGCAGGGTTGGAGCTCGTGTACGGCTAAATGAACTACACTGAGTAAATGAACTCAAGTCTGCAGCGCTAAACAAGTTACCCATGAAAGCACTATAATTATCTGCCATCTGCTCTCTGAACTTATCCTTTCACACCTTTACACTTCCTCTTTTTTTGCCTTTTTTCTTTTTTTGGCATCTCTGGTGCAGGAAAAAGCATCTCCAGACAGAGGCTCATGTCTTCTGTGTTAGCAGTGAGTCAGTGTGCGGTGAGTAGTTTAGATGCTTCAAAAGGAGTCGCAGATCAATCGTGAGAAAGAGTTGCCGAATATTGTCAGCAGGTATTCTAGTAACTGTTTACTTTGATAAATTCTGATTAACAGCTTGACTTGAGTCAATTAGGCACGTTAATCTGGGCAGTGGAGTTACTCGCTAACTCAAGCCAGAAGCGTGGAACTGGCTGCAGAGCAAATGGAGAAGCAAAGCGATGAATCCAGAAATGTCAAAACACTGCAAATATGTGGCATTTTGTGTCATGGCTTGTTAGAAAAGACCCAGAAACAGCAGGCAGGTTGTAGAAAGAAACAAACTTTAATATGGAACTTATTGGGGTGTACGGACAAATAAACTCAAGGCGGCTGTTTATCCAGGTAAAAATGAATCCAAAAAAAGAGAAGGCAATCCAACAAAAATCAAATCAAATCAATCCCCAGAAATCAAAAGAACACAAACCATCGGTGGGTGCAAGAAGAACAAATGACGGGAGAACATGAGGGCAGCAAAACAGAAGGGCAACAGAACAAACAAAGGGAGAGACAAGACTATTTAACACTGATTGGAGACGAGGCACAGGAGCAACTATCCAGGCCAATCAAAAAGGGAGGGGAAAAAGATCAGAAGTAGAAGCACAAGCGACACACATGGAAATACTATTTTAAAACACAACAGGAAGTCACTGAAAAAGGACATAAGACCTACAAACAGCAGACACGCAGAAAAGGGCGAAGAAAACATTGTATTACAAAAACCAAAACCCAGGAACCGTGACATTTAGTTCTTGTAGTTTACCAGCTTTTCCACCATTAAACACAATTGTTCATTCAGTCAGTCAAGGGGGGCTTTCTCTTAGTTTGTTCCGGTTAGCTCACTTCATATCCGGCATTGTTGTGACCAATTTGGCTCCAGGACCAATTTAAGACCAGTCCTTGATATCCACTACTGGATAGTTGTGGTAAATGTGGCTTTGATATTCTCTGGTACTTGTGTGCAGCTACTTGGAAAGATATCTTGCCTATTAATCCACGGAGCTACATATTTCTGCATCCTGCGTTGTTATTTCTCCTACCGCTGGTAGACAATGGTCTCGGTATTTTTAGCCCAATCATTATTTGCATTACGTAATTTGCGGTCAGTCTGTTCTTCTGGATTTTTTTTTATTTTTTAGCTTTCAGTTACACAAGCCTGGCAACACTGGAGGATGGAAATAGCACGTAACAGTGGTCGTGGGCAGAAGAGGAAACCTACACACTTAATGTCCGTATCATATTACCACCATACTACATCACTGAGAGAGAGAGTGAGAGAGGCAGAAAAAAAAAAAAAAAAGGAAAGCACAGAAAATCCCACCAGATGGTGTAAAGAGAGATTCTGTGTGCTTGTTTGTGTCTCTTCCTGTCTTACAAGCAGGTTTCTATCTGTAATTGCACAGTGAGGATTTTCCTGTTGCCTCCATTCCCCCCGTATCTCGCCATCGTGGCTAAAAGACATCTCAGTTCGCAGCTGGTAGTAAACCAGTGGAACTTTATCTATCCCTTTCCACACATTCGGTCCTCCACGCTGCAGCGGTTTATCGAGCTCCATCCATTTCCAGGAGGTGATGACTGCTAAATGAACTCACAGTACACTGATATTGTCACCCAAACCGTGGATTCCCCCCTCGTCTTGTGGCTGTGCGGGCATGTGTGTGAGCAAAAGTTTTGGGGTTTTAAAATGAGTTTAAATTTAAGTGGCATCTTCTTAACACAGATCACTTAAAGGCAAAGTCAGCGATTGTAAGCCAGGACGCTTTCGGCCTGCTAGTTGTCCGGTCTGTGCCCAAATCAAATCCAGTGTTTGCCCTTGAATCTGTAAAATGGGAATCGAACAAAGTGGCTCGGACTGATCCACAGAACAGTGTTGCAGCGTTCGCTCATGCCCAAGTTCATGCTCAAGAGAGGGGGAAAGGATTAGGGCAAAGACGGTGAGACAGATGGTAGATCTGCTTCATATGGAGGCTAATTATGACCGGCCTCTCTTCAGCGTCTGACGATCCACCTTAAACGTACTTCATACAAACTGATCACCAATTAAGATGTCAAATAATGGCCTGAGGATTTAATTAGTCAAAATATCCACAATATAAATGCACACACACACACACACACACAAGCGTCTGCACACACAACGCAGGGATCCTAATATTTTTGTCAGCACTGGTTGCCACAGCAACAGGGCAGAGCTTGTCTCAAGGAATCCTATGGCAGCTGTACGCCGGCCATCTGGGAGAGAAAACGAGTGGGAGACACAGACAGAAAGAGAAGTCAGAGATTTTGAGGAGGTGGAAAGTTGAGTAATTCTTTAAAAAAAAAATAAAATAAAAAAATAGTTTCACATGACTAACGCTTTATCATTTATTTAAGTGAACAGTCTTTTGTGGATCTGTTACAGTTTGAGACGCGGTAAGAGGATGACGTCCTCACTTCACAGACCCAGTTTTGTAACCACAGAATCAATCTTATCATCCAGTTGTATAGCCGTTGACCCGGAGCTGATCCCTGACCTCTGACCTTCCATGAATGGGATGTGCTCTTCTGTGAATCACTGTATGTTAATTTGAAGGCACACAAAGTTACTCATAGACTGATGGGAGAAAGTTTGTGAGTTAAAAAAAAACAACATATTGTCAATGTGATTCAGTAGCGTGGTTACTTTTTTTTTTCCATCCATCAGGGTTATTCCAGTAGCAGTCCAGTTACTATTTTACTGGGAATT